>NW_025873727.1:70086-106784 GCF_002878395.1 Capsicum annuum | reverse complement strand
TTTGCACCTTACAAATTTCCTTTGAATGTGAAACTCGTAGACCAATCCATACCGAATTGAGCAATGTTGTGCTAGGTGGGTTTCTAGGGGTAAATCAGGAAGCACTTTGACTGAGTTTTTTCCTTTTCTCACTTGTAGGAGAAGCATCTTCATGGTTAGGGGAATTTCCAAGAGGCTCTATCATGACTTGGGATGAGTTGTATAGGCAATTCTTAAACAGGTTCTTCCCTCCATTAAGGATGTTGTAGCTTAAGGAAAAGAGTTGTAATTTCAGGCAGTTGCATCAAGAATCTATGTACGAGGCTTGGTTCAGGTTTAAGAAGAAGCTGAACTTGGTGCCCAATCATCAGTATGCATGGAAAAGATTATCAGAGATATTGTACAGAGCCCTGAACATCAACTCCAGAGCCATGAAAGTTACCATCTCTGGAGGAGCTTTTATGAGACTATGTTAGAAGGCAACTTTAGAGATGTTAGATTGGATCTCACTCATTAACTGAGTGTGGCAAACTCAAGAGGCTGAGAGGGGATCTGGTACTTATGCTCTGGTGCTTCTTGTGACCAGAGATTAGCTGATGATACAGTAGCAAGAAATTGCATTACTGAGGACTGGTTTTAGGGTACTAGCAAAGCATTTTGCAGTAATAAATTTTGAGAAAGTAAATACAGTAGCAGCACAGAGGCCAACTTTTAAAGTATATGAGTCTGAGTTAGAAGAGGAAGCTAGCTACCTAGATCATCAGATGGTAGGTTTCTGAGGTCAAGGTCAAGGGAACCAAGGTCAAAACTTTTATGGGTATCGAGACCATAGCAGAGAGTGAGATGGTGACTAGAGAAAGAAGGATGACTATAGAAAGAAGGGGGATAGATACATTCCACTTAGTATACGTGATGCAGAATCTAGAATGAAAGGGATGGTTGCTAAATTGGTGAAGGGTCAGGAAAATTATGAGACCAACTTTAAAAATATTAAGGCTGATATTTCAGGATTGACCTAAAAGGTCCAGTCACATGCCACTGCTATCAAGTAGTTTGACCAATTTGGGTAGATGTCAGCAACTCTGAACCATAGACAACCAGGTAACCTTCCGAATAACACAGTGCAAAATCCAAAAAATGACGTTCACATACTTGCTATTACCACGAGGAGTGGTATCACTACTGTGGATCCCCCCGATGCCTGCTACAGAAGTTGTTGGTGCTGAGACACATACTTCTAATTCAAAGAAGGTAGCAGATGACAGAGATATAATTTCTAAAGATAAAGGTAGGGGTCCAGTCAATGAGTCATAGGTAAGATAAATTTTGAGACCACCTCACATTTTCCTTAGTGACTGATGCAGAAGAAAGAGAAAGGTAAGTTCAAATGGTTCATTATGATACTGAAAGAATTAAGTTTAAATATACCTCTTTTTGAGACATTAGAGAAGATGCCTGGATACGCTAGGTTTATGAAATAGTTAGTCACAAGAAAGAATAGATCAACTTTTGAGGATATTGAGGGTGTGCAACACTACAGGGCAGTCATGACAAGGTCCTTGGCATAGAAAAGGGGTGATCCCAGAGCATTCACTATACCATGTACTATTGGGTCATCTAGGTTTTCCCGAGCCTTATGTGATTTTGGGGCCAACATTAATTTGATGCCACTAGACGTCTTTAAGTAAGTAGGCTTAAACCCTCTGAAACTGACTTTGATATGGCTATTGATGGCTGACCACAAGTGAAGAAGCCTGTGGGAATCTCTTATGATATGATTGTCAGGGTGGAAAAAAATATTTCTTGGGTTGACTTCATCATCTTAGACTATGAGGTTGACATCGAGATGCCCATTGTTTTGGGAAGACCATTTATAGCCACAGATATAGCTATGGTTGAAATGGAAAAGAGGGATCTGAAATTTTGAGTCAACAGTGAGGAGACAACATTCAAAATCCAAAAGTATATGAAGCAACCAACCAATATGAGGGTGGTGTCGGTGATTGATTGTATTGATGACCATAGAGGATATTCCTATGGGTATCTTGATGAATTTTAAGTAGTCAAGATACCCACGTCGTGCCACGACGTTAAATAGACCATTGTATGGGAGGCAACCCATGAACTTGTTGGTGAAATCTGAGTAACCAACATAGCCACTTTGTGCCATGACGTTAAATCAAGTGTTGAGTGGGACGCAACCTACTATATTATATTTGTGATTACATTTTTGTTGTTTTTGTTTTTTATAGGTTTTAACTTTTTGACCTTACATGGAATACGATAAACATTGCTAAATTCATCGATTTCTAGGTAAGGAGACTGTGTGATCATCCCATCATGGTCACAAGTTCCACAAGGCAAGTTGAGTAGAAAATTGAAAAGTTGAACTTCTGAGGATGAGAAATTGTAAGTTGGGGACTTTGGCACCTAATTTTACTTTTGGGACCTAAAACTTAGGTTGCAGGACCATTAGTATCTGAAAAAATGTCACCGCGCTTAGTATTTATTGCAGAAAAATGGGCTAAAGATTTTGGCCCACATCTGCGCCCAACACCTGCAGGTAGCAGGTGCTACTTGCGCCCAATACTCGATCGCAGGTACATGGCATGGATAGGTGCATGGCTAGGTCAAAAATTTAGCCCACCAATATTTAAATATAACCTATTGCAGCCCCCCACCTATATAAAAAAATTCTAACCCTTATTCTAACTCATTCTAATCCTCAAAACTTTAATTTTCTCTTTAAATTCAAACTTCCCACCTTAAACATAAACCAACCCCACACTTGTCCCAACACACTAAAAATAAATTTCAACCTTCGTTTTGCTTGAATTCTTCATTATTTTCTTCCGGATTTTCATATAAGAGGTAACTTTCTTGGCTCTTAATGGTAATAGAATGCTTTATCTATTGTTGAAACAAGTTGATATATGTAATGCATTGCTAAAAAGATTGAAAACTATCATTCTTGTATTAGAGAGCCTAGAAATAACCTTAAATCATAATTTAGGGCCTTGTTTTCAGTTAAATTCTAAGCTTAGGCCCTAACCGGAAGTTGAACTTGAATGAACGAAAGTAATTCCATGAGTTAAACTTGTTTATTTGCTTTGAAAGTCATGATTTTTTACTAGTTTATATACATTGGACTTGTTGGGGTTCAAATAGGTTATAGGTGTGTGACAAGTGAGGAAAATTTAAATTTTGAGTTTTACTTCAACTTTCACTATCCCCCCACTTTTGTTGGAAACTGGTGTCTGGTTTTTTAGGTATACATGCCACCTAAAGTAGCAAAGAAGAAATCAACTAGTACTTTGAGAAGACAGGAAGAGTCTCTTGATCTTAGTGGTTTAGTGGAGGAGTATCTGAGACAATATCACGTTGATACTACAATTGCAGTGACCCACAGAGTCATACAAAGACAGACTCGTCAGGCTTCTTAGACAGTCATAACCCAGCTGAGGATGAAGTCTACAAGGATATCACCAGCTTACTTCTCCACCTGATGATGATGAGAAAGGTCCTATGATTCTTCTGAAGAGGTTGAGCAGGAGCGGTTATCAGTAGTGCCCCAGTCTGAGGAGAGAACTGCCACTCACACACAGAAGATAGAGGTACCCTAGTCTAAGGAGGGTACAACACAGACATCCCATATTATAGAGCAGGCACCTGCACATGACGTATATGCACCTCTCGAGGAGGTACAACTATGATGGTGTATGGAAGAGATACAACATATTTATGAGCTTGATTGCACTATCTAGGAGCTAGGCAGGCCTACACAATGCATCTATGAGGAGCGAAATATCAACTTATTAAGGTTCCAGAGGTTACCACAGCTGAGGGCAATATTTGACAGGCATCATCTAGGGTGGATGACTAGTCTACTCAATTTTTATAGCCCGGCTATGGTGCGCGAGTTTTATGCATCTTACAGAGCTACTATAGTCCTTTACATTTGCCATCATCTAGGCTTTATTAGATTTGCATGAAATCCACAACTTGATCATATGCTAGTCAGAGGGGTCAGAGTTGATGTCAGAGAGGAGACTATCTGTAGAGTCATATTTGAATCATATTATATTACACTCGCATCTACAACAGAGTGCGACCCTAAATTATGGATCACGTATAATCGTCATATTATGTGGGATGCTGGGCACAAGGATTAGAGGCGTGAGATAGCTAGGTGGATAGCCGATTATTTCACCACAGGGTGATGAGTCCCCACAATTGAGGGACCAACTGTGATTAATAAGGGCCTGTTGAAACTAGAGGCTAGATTTTGGTAGTTGTTTATTTGATATTGCCTCATTCCCACGACTTCAAATAATGCATTAACATGGAAAATAGATGCATTGGCTGCCTACTTGATGGATGGTTATGATATTGATTTTGCTTCCATCCTCATGCATGAGATACACGAGAGAGATTTTAGAAAGCTGACTAACCTGCCATTTCTTTATATGATCCAGAGGCTATGTGATGAGGCAGGTGTACCTGAGTTACTAGGTATTGATGAGAGGGTAACTGTTAGTGCTACTTCACAGACAAGGAACCTAAAGGGTCTGACAGGTTCGGGCACTTCTAGCAGATCTAGACAGTAGGTAGCAGCACCTTAGGCCCAGATTGAGAGTCTAACAGTTTTCACAGCACCTAATGAGGCACATAGAGATGGTACAAGTATTGGTATAGATATGGAGATAGGGGAGCAGAGAGATGTTCTAGATTCTAGTACCCAGGGTAAGGGAATATAAACCACTTCTTCTTTAGCCCCAGCTTCAACCTCAGAGCCGATTAGTAAATCTAATGAGCCTGTTCGCCCTCTACTACAGCTCCCGCGATAGGTAGAATTACTGTATCTAGTGATTTTTTGCAGAGCCTAGTGGATAGCTAAAAATCTAGAGTTACTCGATTAAAGGTTGTCGAGACCGAGATGACTACCCTCTTTAGGAAGATGAGATCAGAGGTCAAGACTAGATTTGAGAAGGCCGAGGCTAAATGAGAGATTGCTCAGAGAGCTGTACGGTAAGAGCGGCGTGTCGACTTTCTGTCACTAATTAATAAGCTAGAGATATGGATTATATCCTGATATATAGAGACAGTTGTGCCATATTTTATTCAGATGAGGAAGGATTTTAATATCCTACATGTAGAGATACACTCTCTTGTAGAGAACAGTGTAGTATCTACTCCCTCTATGATACCCCCTATAGTCTAGATATCACCTCCGCGTGCACCGAGATATTTTAACTTTTTTGCAGAGGATGATGAAGAGTTCCCAATAGTTGGGACCAAGAGAGGTCAATTGCATGATTTGCAGGATCCTATTATGATAGAGGAGGAGATCCTTAACAAGGCCATACATGATTCATTAGAGACTGCATTTATAGATAGGTAAAGGCGTGATACTATAGCAGCAGGTGGATCATCCAGTTGTGCACCGCCACCACCACCACCTCCGCCAACTTTTATGCCCCCATCTGAGGAGGCTCCTGACTCGGGCTCTTAGTGTGTCACAGTTATGTTCTCACTTCCCTATGTTTTATTTTATTTTAGTGCATTGAGGACAATGCATAATTTTTAGTTCGAGGTGGGCATTCTATGCTGCTCACGTTTTTGTTGTCATGCTTCTTTCCTATTAGCCGCGGTATGAATGTAGAACTGACATGTCTAGGATAATTATGTATTATATTGTGTTTCTTTTCATGATGTTTTGTGTAATTAGGATATTTTGAGTATTTAGGGAAGTAGTCAGATTTTGACTAATTTTTTGTAACCCACCAAAAATAATTTTTGTGATTTAGAGCTGTGTTGATGTACATATATGTGTGAACTTTATGGATCTTGTTATGATATTAGTATTAGGGACATGATAACCATTTGCTAACAATTGCATGAACTGAATAGGTAGTAGTTGGTAATATTGACTCTGTGCCATGAGAGTGTGAGATGCTACCTAGTTCCCTTTGTTTGTTAAATTTAGAACTTTTCTGGTTAGTCTTACCTAGTTTGAAGGAGAGTCGATTAGGAAAGGATCATAGGCCATTTTTCCTGACTTTAGTCCAGTTTAGCCTAAATGACTTTCCATGTGTGAATTATATCCCTTGATCCCTATTGTTGAGCCTTATAACCTATTTTTCTTGTTTCACCTATTCACCTTCCCATTTGTATTATAATAAACCTATCTTGGCTCTAGTCCTCCTTGGACATTGTGTTCCTCAGCTCAGGCAATAAGCCTATATTAAGGGTGGCTATCATAGGGGTGCATAGTGTAAAATAGGGCAGAAGCATAAAATAAGAGAAAAATTTATTAGGTCTAGGTGTGGTGAAAAAAAAGAAAAAAAAAAGAAAGAATAAAAAGATCATGCCCATCCTGAATTCACATAAAAGAATAAAAAAGAGAAATAAGGGTGGAATAAAAGAAAATTCGCTAGTTAGTGAGATCCCAAAGTTAGTGTAGTGTCAAGGAGGCTTAGTCACTTTAAATGTTCATATCTATTACGCCAGCCCTCAAGCCTACATTACAAGCCGAGTAAGTCCTATAGTGATCCTGACCTGACTATCTGAATTCTAAGGTAAAGAAAATAAGGGCAAGACTATGGTATTTGACATGCATTGATTGGAACTTCTTTGTTGAGTGTGAGTGTCTCTTGACCGTCCCTGCATTGACATACATGATTTCATATGGGTGAGTGGGACATTATTGTTGTGAGGGAACTTGAGTTATATTGCTAGCTATCAGCTTGTGTCGAGTAGTGTAATTGTATATATGAGGTATTGTCTATTGCTAATGTAGTTTCCGTACCTTGATTTCTTTATGTCACATTTTTGTGCTTCATATTCATACACAGTTGGTTTCGAAAAGAGATAAAAGAGGGGATGTTGTTATTTGAACTAAAGGTAATGACTGATTGCCTTTAATATCTTAGATTCTCTTAGTTAAGCGTAATTTTTTTGTTGTGTTTTTGTTGCCTAAGGACATGCAAATGTTCCAAGTTAAGGGTGTTGATGTGCTATAGAAATATATCACTTTCGATTCTTAAAACGAGGAAAATATGCAAGTTTCTGAGGCATTTTTATTAGATATGATCCGTTTTGGGTATGTTTTGCAGGAAACCATGATCTGAATGATAAGTTTGTAAAATTGGTGAAAAAGGTGTTTTTTGCCACTTTTGGAGTGATTATGGATGATTGGGATATTTTTTGGCTTGGTCGTGATCAATGCATGTTCAAGATTCGAAGTAGAGCTGAAAAACTAACTCCCAAAAGCTACTAAGTCAACCTACGGACCATATGTTGACCTATAGACCTTAGGTAGACAAAACGGGTACCAGAAAGTCCAAAATACAGAGAGTCAACTTGTAGGAAAATTCTCATCTGGTACCTGCGATTGGTACCTATTCCTAGGCAGACCTTGGGTTAGGACCAAATCGTAGGTACAGGGAGTGGGTGGCCACCAACCCTGATTTATCCTATTCTATTCGGTCTTAGTTTTTAGGGCTTTCTCTTTTACTATAAATAATCTTTTTGTATTTTTATTAGAGGTTCGCCACTTTTAACACTTAGAAACATATTTGATTTCAAGATCCATCTTGGGATTTTATTGTATTGACTTTGCTTGATTATTCAGTCTATAGTTGTTGGTTTCTTTCATCTTATCATTGTGATTTCATCTTTGCCTTCTAGTATGAATATTATTAATCTCTTCACAATCATGAGCGGCTAAAACCCATAGCTAGGGTTATGGAAACCTTGACAGATTAACGAAGTAGGGAAAACGTGATTGTTGATGGGAAAACCATACCCATGGCATGTATTGCTCTATCTTCTATATAATTGATTTCTTAATGGGTGCACACATTAGGATCCCACCTAGATATTACTACTTGCTCTAATAAATGGGTAGTAACTAGGGAAAAATAAAGATAATAGTAATTTGGTAAGCTAATAGTTGATCGTTGCAGCACAATGGTATATTTGAATGATTATTAGCCTTCATCTAATAACTTGAGACTCAAAAGGAGATAGTTAATTAGGACCAGGGTAAGAGTTAGTAAGGTGACATCCTGAGACTCAATAGGTAAAGGGTAAAATCTTTCTACTCATCTAAAAGACTGTAGGAGGTACATAATTTATGAGTTCTGCATAGAAGGTATTGGGTTGGTTAAATAAGGCATGAGAAACCTATGGAGTTGAGATACCAGGGGAACACACAATCCCAGTGTTCACTCTTGACTTATTTTCAACTAAGTTAATACTATTCTATGTTCCAGACTACTACAAACAACTCCCCCTATTTACTTTCCTATTTTACCCATAGACTGTAACCACTAAGATCTATAAAATCACATGTTCCTTTGGGATTCGACCCCAAACTTAGTTGGGTGTAAAACCCCATAGTATTCTTAGCTCAGTTCAGCTTTTAGTTGCATGTATAAGGTGATTAAGGCCTAAAAATTTCACTAAGTGTTGGTGAATTAGCTATTTTCAAGACCCCTACACTTTGAGAATTTTTATTTTGGTCTTCTTAACCCCGAGACATTGATTTTTAAGTTAATTCATCTTCAGGGAAGTAGGTAGTATGTCTCGAGAAAGTTTCAGATTTTTAGAGCAAGGTTTAGGGCATGTTTGGACCATGAATCTAGTGGGTCACCACCATAAGACTGCATCATAGCCTTATTCCCGACATCACATTCATCGCATTGTGGTGAGGGAAATCAACTACCATAATATAGACTGAGTCGCGATGATGTTGTTGCATCTAGTTTTGATTTAAATGGTTGAGGGGCGATTGGGTCTTTTCCCCCTCAACACAAATCATCCATAACACAAATTGGGATATCTATTAGGGTATTATTATTTATTATTCTCCAATTCACTCTCAAGAAACCCCCGTTTTCCCAAGAACAAAAACTCAACTCTTTTTTCTCAAATAATCTAGAATTCAAGCTTTTCAAGTTCAAGAACCATCAAGAAAGCATCAAGATTAGGGTATCATTCCCAAGTTAAGAAACTTAAGGTACGTGGGACTATCCTAAATCTCATGGGCATAGTTTTTTTACGATTTTAACAAGTTTTAAAGTTATACATGTATGTATATGTAATGTGTTCCAATAAATTGCTTCAAGAACATGCATCATGAACCCAATTTGATGAAAGTATGTATTTTTCATGGGTTTTTTTCCATAATTTTGATTTATTCTCGTGTATATGTGATTTGAGTTTGAAAAACTATTTATGAATATGACTTGTGAAATTCCCTTCCCCATGATGAAATTTATGGTCAATGTATAGCATGAATTGTTAATTATTTTGATAGCATGAGTTATAAGACCTTTTGTTCATGAGGTTTATGTATAGATAATGTTGGGGCTGGTTTATGAATAATGATAATTCTTGAGTTTTAAATGCCTCTTTAATCATTATGCATTATTGTTTTGCTCAATTTTAAAAGGGGTATTTTTTATACTAAAGGTTCTTGTGTATTAATTGAAAGAAATGCATGTGTTGAACCAAAGGGTTAGCCACCATGTGTTAAAGAGTTGAAATAAGATTATGTTGTATAAGTTTCCATGATGAATCTTTGGTGGTCATTTGCATATTTATGAAAGAGAATGGCTATAAATTTGATGATATATGAATGACTTGCAAGTCTGGGTATGACAATACCTGGTGATTATAGGCCCTTTAAAAAATAAGCAGTGATTGTTTTATAAGCATGAAACATGGTTTTAAAGAACTAAAAATGGGCTTAAAGAGAGCTAGATGGTTACCCGAAGAAGGCTTGAGTGTAATATCTCATAGCTCAAAATTGTGTTTTTTTGATACGGGTTTATGATGTCCTATAACATGGATTTTCCACTGGCGATGGGCTTATGGCATAGTACAAAATAGATACTCCAATCCTTCTGCTAAACTTGGATTAGGGGTTCGGCCGCCGAGTCAAGGGCAGATTCCATATAGCTGTGGGATCATAGAAATGTAGGGTATACCATCTAGCTCAGAAGTAATACAAAGAGTTAAGTCATGATTTACAGTAAAGTTTTGAAGATTATTGATTTTTCCCATGTATTTCTAGATACATTATTATCAATTGATTTCAAATACTCTCATTTAGTTTATATACAGTATGTGTTATTTTTGGATCGTTCTATGTACCAGTATCTTGTGTATTGACCCTCTATATTTTAGGTTCTGAGGCCCAGTCCCATGGTCCTGCTAATCAATAGATCATTATCAAACATTTGGAGTTGGTGAGCCTTCGTTATTTCAGAAGGTCTTTTCTCATGTGTTGATTTCATTTATTTTTAGTTCATGGTTCGACCGGTGGCCTTGTCCCAGATTCAGACTGATTATATTTTTAATTTAGCTGAGACTTCATAGACTTGTTATTGATGGTTATGGGTTTTCTTATGGACTTATGTCCCGCATTGTTAAGTTGAAATAAATGAACTACCATGTCTCTAGTTTACTTTTGCATTATTATAATAGATGGGTTTTCCTTATGATGACAAGCTAAGGGGTTTCTTGGGCCTTCATGGTTTGGGATACCCATCGTGGCTAGGGCCTCGACTCGGTTTACTATAAACTTAGTATTAGAGTACGGTTCATGGTCCCAGGGTGTGTACGAATTCGCATCGGGTAGAATTCTTTTTATGGGTGTGCAGTGCGCCACACTTATAAGGAGGAAGCCATTAGGCGTTTAGAAATGTCTTCCTTTTCTTTGTGTTCTAATTCATGGTACAGAGTTTGAATGTCCCCTAGCTCTTAATTTTCTATATTTTAGAGATTGATCATGCCTCCTCGTAGATCCAATGGATAGAATACCCATGCAGAGGATGTCCTCCCTACTCATGGAATACAAACCCATAATAAGGGTTCCTACGGTCAAAACTGTCCCATCTCGAGCTCCTTGGTCCGATGTTTACCGTACCCAGCCTCGTCAAATGATTTCAAATACTGAGTTTCGACAGTCTATCCATATGATTGCTCAGCTTGGGGCTTCTCAGTATCGTCGGTCTGGAGATAGGAGTTCTGTGCCTAGTTCATCTGAAATCATTTGAGTTGGCCAATTCATAAGGCTGGACCTACCCACCTTTACTGGAACAAAGGTTAAGGTGGGACCCCAAGGGTTTATTGATAAAATGGAGAAAATATTTAGAGTTATGCATGCTAATGAGGTTAGAGGGTTGAGTTGGAAGCCTATCAGTGGAAAGACGTAGCTCACCAGTGGTATAATGAGTGGGAAGATTTAAGGGGTGGGGATGTTGAACCTTCTGTGTGCGTGAGTTTGTAGAGGCCTTCCTGGATCGTTTCTTTCCCCAGAAACTGAGGGAGGCAAAAAATGAAGAATTCGTAAATCTAAAACAAGGAAAAATGAGTGTCAATGAATATGCATTGAAGTTCACCAATTGTCCTATTATACTCTGTAGTTAGTGGGAAATATGAGGGATCGTGTGAGAAAGTTTGCATTGGGTCTCTCTAATGACTTGGTGTTGAAATATAAGGAGGAAATGCTGATAAAGAATATGGATTTCTCTAGGTTATCAGTGCATATGCAGTAGGTAGAAAGGGAGAAAAAGAGGTAGGTTGAGGTAAGGGAAAGACAAAGACAGGCTAAGAGAGCTAGGTTTGCGGATTAGAATGTCAGTCAACATTAGGGTGGCAATTAGGGTAAGAAGTGGTCAAAGAAAAAATTTCAGAGCAATGTGCAGCCTTCAGCAAGTTCACCTACACCTAGGACTATAGGTAAGCAGTGGTTCTAGTTAGTAGATAGGCCCAGAACTCAGGGTACTCAGTCCTAGGAGAGTGTATATCAAACCTTCAGGTCATACCCATGCTGTGGGAAATGTTGGAAGGATCATTCATAAAAGTGACAATTTGGTAGTCTTGTGTGATATACTTATTGCCAGCCAGGACACTTCAAGAGGGACTGCCCCTTAGCTAGAGGAGATATCAGGGGCGCTAAGTCCCAAGTCACATTCGCAGCTCTACCACCTGCAGGTACTACTTTAGCTACTGGAAGTGGTCACAATAGGTTGTATGCTCTATCTTCTCACCAAGACTCAGAGGCTTCGCCAGATGTGGTTACGGGTATGTTATAGATTTTCTCTCGTGATGTGTATGTGTCACTTGATTCAGGGTCTACCTTGTCTTATGTGACCCCTTACGTGGCAGTTAGTTTTGGTTTTGAGCCCGAAGATATTCCAGAACCTTTATCTGTTTCCACCCCTTTTGGTGATTTTATTATAGCTAGGAGAGTTTATAGAAATTGTGTGGTGTCAATTTCTCATCGTGATACTGTGGTTTATCTTGTAGAATTAGAAATGATTGATTTTGATGCTATTCTGGGAATGGATTAGCTCTATTCATGTTATGATACCTTAGACTGTAGAAGTAAAAGGTCACCTTTTCTTTTCCTAATGAGTCAGTGATAGAGTGGGAGAGATATTCTCTTGCACCTAGAGGGAAATTGATATCTTATCTTAGAGCCCATAAGCTCATATCTAAGGGTTATCTGTGTCATCTTGTTTGGGTCAAAGATTCTAGCACTAAAAGTCCTTCCTTCTAGTCTGTTCTTATAGTTAATGAATTTTTAAAAGTTTTTCCTGATGATCTCCCTGGGATACCACCAGATAGTAAGATATATTTTGGCATTGATTGTTGCTGGACACCTGGCCTATTTTTATTCTGCCATACAGAATGGATCCTGCAGAACTGAAAGAGTTAAAAGAACAATTAAAAGACCTTCTGGACAAAGTCTTTATAGACCTAGTATCTCTCCCTGGAGGTGCTCCGGTACTGTTCATGTGTAAGAAAGATGGATCCCTCCGCATGTGTATAGATTACTATCAGCTAAACAAAGTTACAGTTAAAAATAAGTTTTCTCTTCCCAGAATTGATGATCTCTTTGACCAACTCCAATGTGCCAAATTTTCTCCAAAATAGACCTTCATTTAGGGTGCCATCAAGTTGAAGGTTAGGGAGGCTGACATTCCCAAAATGGTTTTTTGAACTCGATATGGTCACTATGAATTCTTAGTTATGTCTTTCGGACCGACTAATGCCCCACAATGTTTATGGATAGGGTATTTCACCAATTTTTGGATCTATTCATCATAGTCTTTATTGATGATATCTTGATTTACTCTAAGAGTGAGGAGGATCATGCCAATTACCTCCAAATCGTCCTTCAGACTCTTAAGGATCATGAGTTGTATGCAAAGTTTTTCGAGTGAAAATTCTGGCTTAGTGTTATTGCTTTTCTGGGCATATTTTGTCTAGTGAGGAAATTAAGGTTTACCTCCAAAAGGTAGAGATAGTGAGGAAATGGCCCAGACCCACGACTCCAACTGATATCCAGAGCTTCTTAGGTTTGGCCGGGTATTACAAAAGATTTGTAGAGAGTTTTTCATCCAAGCTACTCCACTTACTGAGTTGACTCAAAAAGGTAAAATTATTGTGGGCTAACTCTTGCGAGAATAATTTTGAGAAACTGAAAGACAAGTTGACTACAACATTAATTTTGACCCTTTCTGAGGGTACAAAGGTTTTTGTTGTATACTTTGATGCATCTCGGGTGGGACTTAGGTGTATACTTATGTAGCATAGTAAGGTGGTGGCCTATGCATCTAGACAGTTAAAGGTGCATGAGAAGAGCTATCCCAACCATGACTTAGAGTTGGCTGTTGTGGTGTTTGCACTAAAAATTTGGGGTCATTATCTTTATGGGGTGCATATAGATATTTTTACTGATTATAAAAGTTTATAGTATGTCTTCTCATAGAAAGAGCTGAACCTCAGGCAGAGGTGATGGTTAGATTATTGAAGAATTATGAGATGAGCCTGCACTATTACCCAGGTAAGGCCAATATGGTGGCTGACGCCTTTAATAGGTTGTCCACGAGCAGTCTTTCCCATATGGAGAAAGGAAAGAGGAATATGGTGAATGATATTTATTGACTTTCTTATTTGGGAGTTTGACTCCTAGATTCTGAAAATAGAGGAGTGTTCATACAAGATATAGCTAAATCATCCTTATGTGCTGAAGTTAATGAAAAACAAACTAGAGACCCCATTTTGATGCAAATTAAGGAAGATGTCGAAAAATAAAAGGTAATGGAATTTGAAATTGAAGGTGATGGGATTTTGAGGTATCAAGGTCATTTATGTGTGATAGATATGGATGGGTTGCAGGATAGGATTCTTGACAAAGCCCATACTTCCAGGTATGTTATTTACCTCGGCTCTACAAAACCGTATCATGGTGTTAAGGCAATTTACTGGTGGAATAACATGAAAAGATATATTGCTAATTTTGTTGCTAAGTGTTTGAATTTTTAATAAGTTAAGGTGGAACATTTGAGACCAGGTGGCACTTTCCAAGAGATAGCTTTGCCTCTTTGGAAATGGGAAATAATCAACATGGACTTTATTACAGGACTTCTGAGGTCCCAAACCAATATGATTCCATTTGGGTAATTGTAGATAGGATTACCAAGTCTGCCCATTTTCTTCAAGTGCGGACTAATTATTCAGGGGATAATTATGCTAAGTTGTACATTTAAGAGATTGTTTATTTGCATGGGGATCTAGTGTCTATTATATTTGATTGAGGTATATAATTCTCGTCTCAGTTTTGGCAGGCTTTTCTGAGGGGTGTAGGTACCCAAGTAAACCTTAGTACCACCTTCTACCTTCAAATGGCTGGGCAAGCAGAGCACACAATTCAGACCTTAGAAGATATGTTGAGGGCTTAGGTGATTGACTTTAAAGGTAGTTGGGTGGATTACTTTTCGTTGATAGGATTCTCTTATAACAACAGCTACCACTCCAGCATCCAAATGGCTCCTTTTGAGGCTCTATATAGAAAAAGGTGTAGATCACCAATTAGGTGGTATAAGTGGGTGAAACTCATTTATTTGGGCCTGACCTTGTTCATCAGGTTATAGATAAGGTGAAAGTCATTAGAGAATGACTTAAGACAACTCAGAGTCATCAGAAGTCCTATGTCGATATTTAAAGAAAGGGAGTTAGAGTTTAAGGTTGATGATTGGGTATTTCTGAAGATCTCCCCTATGAAGGAAGTCATCATATTTAGGAAGAAAGGAAAGCTCAGTCCTCATTTTGTAGGCCCATATTAGATTACAAGAAGGATTGATGGAGTTGCTTATGAGTTAGATTTTCCTACGAGTGTGGTTTCTGTTCATCCTGTATTTGATGTATCAATATTAAAGAAATGTATTGGAGATCATTCGTTGGTGTTGCCTGTTGAGAAAATTGGTGTGAAAGACTCGTTACATAAGAAGAAGATCCCATAGGTATTTTAGATCGCCAAGTTTGAAAGTTGAGAAGTAAGGAGATAGCTTCGATTAAAGTGTTATGGAAGAATCATAATGTTGAGGAAGCTACTTGGGAGTCTGAGAATGACATGCGTGCAAGATATCCAACTCTCTTTGAATCCGCAGATGATGATATAGAAGGTATTAGTCTTATCCTACTCATTTTAGTTCATGTAGTTCTTTAAATCGTGCTTAATATGTTTCGAACTATCATTCAGGGATGAATGATCCCATGGGGGATAATGTAATACCCTATACTATTCTTAGCTAAGTTTAGCTTTTAGTTTCATGTATAAGGGGATTAAGTCCTGAAAAATTCACTAAGTATTGGGGACTTAGCCTTTTTCAAGGCCCTTAAACTTCAACAATTTTTAGTTTGGTCTTCCCGATCCCGAGATGTTGGTTTTTTAGTTAATTCATCTTCAGGGAAGTAGGTAGTATGTCTCGAGGGAGTTTTGGAATTTTTGGGAAATGTTGGGGGCATGTTTGGACCATGAATCCAATGGGTCACCATGATAAGAACCCATCGCGTCCTTATTCCTGACATCATATTCATCGCGTGCAGTGATGGAAATCAACTACAACAATTTAAACCACGTTGTAGTGACATTATTGCGTCCAATTTTTATTTAAATGGTTGAAGGGAAATTAGGTCTTTTCCCCCTCAACCCAAATCATCCATAACATGAATTGGGACATCTATTAGGGAATTATTTGCCTTTCTTCTCCAATGCACTCTTAAGAAAACCCCCCCTTTTCCCCCAAGAACAAAAATTCAACTATTTCCCCCTAAGTAATCCAGAATTCAAGCTTTCCAAGTTCAAGAACCTTCAAGAAAGCATCAAGATTAGGGTTTCATTCCCAAGTTAAGAAACTTAAGGTATGTGGGGCTATCCTAAATCTCATGGGCATAGATTTTTTTACGATTTTAACAAGTTTTGAAGTTATACATGTATGTATATGTAATGTGTTTCAAGAAATTGCTTCAAGAACATGCATCATGAACCCAATTTGATGAAAATATGTATTTTTCATAGGGTTTTCCATAATTTTGATTTATAATCTTGTGCATATATGATTTGAGTTTGAAAAGCAATTTATGAATGCGACTTATGAAATTCCCTTCCCCATGATGAAATTTAAGGTCAGTGTATAACATGAATTGTTAATTTTTTTGAAAGCATGAGTTATAAGCCCTTTTTGATCATGAGGTTTATGTATATATAATATTGGGGATGTTTTATGAATGATGATAATTCATGAGTTTTAAATACCTCTTTAATCATTATGCATTATTGTTTTGCTCGATTTCAAAAGGGGTATTTCTTATACTAAAGGCTCATGTGTATTAACTGAAAGAAATGCATGTGTTGAACAAAAGGGTTGGCCACCATATGTTAAAGACTTGAAATAAGAGTATGTTGCATAAGTTTCCATATGCTTTTAAAATAAGAACTCTCATGTGATTTGATGAATCTTTGGTGGTCATTTGCATGTTTATGAAAGAAAAGGGCCATAGATTTGATAAGATATAAATGACTTACAAGTCTGGGTATAACGATACCCGGTGATGATTGGCCCTTAACAAAATAAGTATTGAATATTTTATAAGCACGAAGCATGGTTTTAAAGAATTGAAAATAGGCTTAAAGAGAGCTAGTTGGTTACCGAAGAAGTCTTGAGTGAAGATAACTCATAGCCCGAAATCATGTTTTGTCGATACGGGTTTACAATGTCCTATATCATGGATTGTACACTGGTGAAAACCTTATGTCGTAGTAGAAAATAGAGACTCCAATCCTTGCGGCAAACTTGGATTGGGGGCTTGAACGTCGAGTCAAGGACGGATACCATATAGCCGGTGAGATTGTAGAAATATAGAGTGTACCATCTAGCTCAAAAGTAATACAAAGAGTTGAGTCATGATTTACAGTAAAATTTTTAAGCTTATTGATTATGCCCATGTATTTCCAGATATATTATGATCAATTAATTTCAAATGCTCTCATTTATTTTATATAAAACATATGTTATATTTGGATTGTTCTACGTACCAGTACCCTATGTATTGGCCCCCTATATTTCAGGTTCTGTGGCCCTGTCTCGTGGTCCTACTAATCAGTAGATCATTATCAGACATTTGGAGTTGATGAGCCTATCTTATTTTGGAAGGTCTTTTCCCATATGTTGATTTCATTTGTTTTTAGTTCATGGTCCTATCGAGGGTCTTGTCCTGGATTTAGACTAATTATTGTTTTCAGTTTAGTAGAGACTTCATAGACTTGTTATAGATGGTTATGGGTTTTCTTATGAACTTATGTCCCGCATTGTTAAGTTGAAATAAATGGACTATCATATTTCTAGTTTACTTCCGCATTATTATAATAGATGGGTTCTGCTTATGATGACAAGCTAAGGGGTCTCTCGGGCTTCATGGTTTGGGATGCCCGTCATGGCCAAGACGTTGATTCGAGTCGTGAAATTGCTTGGACGTCATCACCTTACACTTCACACTCACATGAGTGATTCCTAAACATTAATCCTATAAATAAACTATTTGATCATGCCTACCAAACTTAGAAACCATTGTAAAGCTTGAAACCTTAACACATATCCTTGTTTCTTGAACGTTTTCATATCATTAAAATGGATATGCTTTTAGAGACAATGTTGAACCATTATTCATAACTTCGTTCAATCTCCTTGAACCTAGATATTGGAATTTTCAATTAACTAGGTAGAATTACCATTATAATGACTTGTTCTGGGCCATAATTTCATTTCTTTTGATGATTATCAACCGTCTCTTTAGTTAGGACTTTCGTAGGCTGATCCGACACATTATCTTTTGTATTGACACAATTAATTGTGATAATTTCACTAGATAGTAATTATCTAATAGTATTATGTATTCGTCATATGTGACATGATTTTTCATTATACATAACATTTTCAGCTCTTCCTATCGTCGCTTGACTGTCACAATATATGTAAATAGGAACCACTGGTTTTGACCAAAGAGGAATATCTTTCAAATAGTTTCGTAGTCATTCTGCTTCTTCACCGACCTTATCTAAAGTAATAAACTCAGATTTTATTATATAACGAGCAATACATATCTGTTTGGATGATTTTAACGAGACTTCTCCTCCACCAAGACTAAATACATATTCACTCGTGGATTTTACTTCACTTGATCGGGTGATCCATTTTTGCAACACTATATCCTTCAACCACTGCAGGATATTTATTGTAGTGCAATGCATAATCTTGAATGTATTTGAAATATCTCAAAATTCATTTGTTTTCCACCCAATAGTTTGATCCGGATTACTTGTGTACCAACTTAGTTTGCTTATGGCATAAGCTATATTCGGTCTAGTACAATTTATTATGTACATCAAACTTCCTAAAACTTGGGCATAGTCCATTTGGTAGTTTCTTTGACCTTGGTTCTTTGTGAGAGCAAGATTCACATCAATTGGAGTCTTTACAATTTTGAAGTCCAAATACTAGTATTTTGTAAGTACCATGTTGATGTGATGAGTTTGATACAAAGCTATACCTTGAGGATTCCTATAAATTTTAATTCCTAAAATCAAATCCGTAACTCCTACGTTTTTCATTTCAAACTTTCTAGCAAGCATACGCTTAGTAGAATTTATGTCGGAAATATCTTTATTCATTATCAACATATCATCCACATATACACAATCAATGACAATGTTATTTGGAGTGTTTTTTTATGTAAACACATTTATTACATTCATTGATCTTAAATCATTTGACAATATTGTTTGGTCAATTTTGTGGGCGATTGTTATATTCCATAAAATGACTTAACAAGTCGACATACCTTATTTTCTTTTCATGGAATTACAAACTCTTTGGGTTGATCCATGTATTTTTCTTCCTCTGATTCTCTATTTAAGAAGGTTATCTTCACATTCATTTGATGGATTTAAAAGACTGTATACGACGACTAATTTCATATATAATTATTCAATATGGATTCTATTTCACTATTGATTGCCTCTTTTCAATATTATGCTTCACTAGAATAAATGTGATTCTTGTTACCGACGAGTATGTGTTGAAATAATCAAGGCTTTTTCATTGTCTGAAATCTTTGACAACTAGTCTTGCCTTATATTTATTAATAGTATCATCATCTTTCATTTTCTTTTTGATGATCAATTTATAACCTAACGGTTTATTTTACTGGAGGAAGATCAACCAATTTCATATATAATTATTCAATATGGATTTTATTTCACTATTGATTGCCTCTTTTCAATATTATGCTTCTGAGGAAGACATTGCTTTTTTAAACATTTGAGCCCCATTCTCTACTAAGAATGTCAAGAAATTGAGACCAAAGGAAGTTGATGTCTTTTGAAGTTTGCTACATCTTGGACTTTCCTCATTAGTTGTACTTTCCTTGATTCTTCCCGAGGTTGTTTAAATTTTTCACTAGTCGACTCACATTCATTCTTATATGGATAAATATTTTTAAAAAATTCGGCATTATCTAATTCAATTATCATATTCAGATGATTGTTGGGATTTTCTGATTTATGAATAAAAAAATGATATTCTTTTCTATTGATTGCATAGCTAATGAAAACACAATTGATTGTTTCTGGTCCTATTTTTATCCTTTTGGGTTTAAGAACTTGTACTTTAGCTAAACACCTTCGTATTTTAAAATATTTCAAGCTGGATTTTTTTCCATTGTCATATGGAATGGACTTATATTTTGCTATGGGGTATTCAATTGAGTATCTGACTAGCTGTTAGTGCTGGGTTTGAAATTGAGAGGGCGTCATGCGGAAGCTAATAGTTTTCAAACCATCGAACGATAATTCAGATGACAAAGAAAAACATACTAAAAAGGACATATTATTGCTATGGTTCAGCCAATTGGCCTACATATTAAAAACCTAAATAAAAAATATAAAAACTAATTGAGAGAAAATCTCTCCTAAACAAAACTATTAAATATCTACATGGTGGATGTTATTATGTTATGATATGAGAAGAGAGTCTTCTATTTACAGAGTTCCAAAACCTTTCCTCTAAGAAAGAGGTTTGTCAAATATGAAAAATTTTGATATTTTTCTTTCAGGAAAAGTAAAAGTAATTGTGATACAAATTTATTTTCCTTCTAAGAAAAAGTAAAACTTAAATTTGGTAAGAAAATTAGGGCAAAAACCCTAACAAATCTCCACAGTTTGACTTGATTTTCTGAAAAAATAATCTTGATCTTCCTTCTTCACACGTTCTTCATATATCACTACTGCTTACCATGATTAAAAGTTGATATGGATTAAAAATTGGAGCCCTATGTGTAAAAAATAAAAGTATGAGTTGATATTATTGGAGCCCTATGTTATAAGTGAACAGGGTTAAAAGTGGAGCCTTGTGCATTGAAAGTAAGCACAGGTTAAGAGTGGAGCTAATGCGTTAAAAATAAATGCACGAGTTGAAAGGAGCCCAAGCATTGGAAGTTGGCGCCCATAAACATGGGTTGAAAATTGATTTGGTTTTAAAGATGGATTAGCAGCAAGATTATTGAAAAAATTATTTGAAATTTTTCTCCACATGTAGCTAGACAAAGATCTTCATTATCATCAAATTGGTTGCTAATTTGATCTCAACTCATCCTCAATCTGAACAAACGAATCTTTGAACCATAGGCTCTGATACCACCTTTTGGGTTCGAAATCGAGAGGGCATCATGCGGAAGCTAATAGTTTGCAAACCATCGAACGATAATTCAAATAACAAAGAAAAACATTCTAAAAAGGACATATTATTGATATGGTTCAGTCAATTGGCCTACATATTAAAAACCTAAATAAAAAACATAAAAACTAATTAAGAGAAAATCTCCCCTAAACAAAACTATTAAATGCCTATATGGTGCATGTTATTGTGTTATGGTATGAGAAGAGGGTCTTCTATTTACAGAGTTCCAAAACCTTTTCTCCAAGAAAGAGGTTTGTCAAATATGTAAAAAGTTTGATATTTTCCTTTCATGAAAAGTAAAAGTAATTATGGTACTACTTTATTTTCCTTCTAAGAAAAAGTAAAACTTAAATTTGATAAGAAAATCAGGACAAAAACCCTAACATTTAGAACAGCTTCCCCCCATAAGTTCGTGGTAAATCAAAAATTATCAACAAGATATTCATAATCTCCTTTAATATTATATTATTTCTTTCCGTAACTTCATCAGATTGTGGAGTGTATGAACAACTGTTTGATGGATAATGCCATATTCTAAACATATTTCTTCAAAGGGTGATTCATATTCCCCATTCCTATCACTTCTAACCATTTTAATTTTCTTATTAAGTTGCGTTTCAACGTTATTCTTGTATTAATTGAGTGCGTTAATTGCCTCATCTTTGCTAGTAAGTAGATAAATATAGCAATATCGAGTCCTATCATCAATAAAAGTTATGAAGTATCTTTTTTCATCATGAGATAATA
Organism: Capsicum annuum; assembly: GCF_002878395.1. NCBI lineage: Eukaryota > Viridiplantae > Streptophyta > Magnoliopsida > Solanales > Solanaceae > Capsicum > Capsicum annuum. Next base: position 84,963 of record NW_025873727.1, on the reverse strand, counting down.
TTGACTTCATGTCACATATACTTTATTAATTAAAATCTAAGGGATTTAAATTTCTTTCAATCAACTTATAAGGATGCTTCACATACTTAGATTTCGTACATACTAGACATTTCAAATTATTACTTTCAAACTTTGGAAATATTTTCAAGTTAATTATTTTACACATGATTTTTTAATTTATATGTCCTAAACGTGCATGCCATAAATGATTTTACTTAAGCAAGTCAGAAAAAGATGAAATCTTGCTCATATCAACTGAAATTACATTTAGTTTGAAGAGGCCCTAAGTGAGGTAAGCTTTTCCTACATATATGTCATTCTTACAGATTTAACTTTATCAGATACAAACATACACTTGAAACATTCTTGACTAAAAGTGATGTCGAGATCAATTTTTTCGTATTTCAGGAACATGATGGACATTGTTGAGGGTCACCATCTTGCCCCAAGTCATTTTCAAGCCAATCTTTCCAGTTTCTTATATCTTTGATGTTGATGAATTTCCCATACAAATGGTCTTGCCTAATTCTGAAGAAGTATAGGATGAAAACAGTTCCTTGTTGCAATAAATATGGTTGGTAGCACCTGAATCAATCAACTATTCTTTAAGTTTTCCCACTAAGTTACATTCTAAGAACATTGCACATATGTTGTCTACTTTTTCATTCATGTTTGATGACTTTGCATTAACTTTCTTCTCCGTAATTTGTTGTCTTTTTTAATTTTCATACAAACAATCATATCCTCCAATGTCATTTCTTTTCGCTTACGTTTTAATTATTTGTTAAAGTCCCTCCACAAAAGAGGCAACTTTTTAATAAAGATTGCCACTTGAAAAATTTCATTAATGATCATTCCTTCAGTAAATAACTTGCAATTTCTAGACTTTAGACATTATAAATTTGTTATCAACCCTCTTAAACTCTAGAAACTTAGCAACCACAAGCTTGTTTAGTCTAGAATCTTCGATCTTGTATTTCTTGTCCAAAGCATCCCAAAGTTCTTTCAAAATTTTACAGACACTATAGACATTGTACAGACTATCTTTTAACCTATTCAGAATAGAAATTTTGCATAAAATGTCTGAATGAATCCATGCGTCGGTTTCCATAAACCAATCTTTCTCTAAAATGTCATCTAACAAGGTTTGAATTTTCTCCACTATAAACTTCTACAAGCTAAAAGTGGTCAGATAGAACATCTTCTGTTGCCACCTTTTGAAGTCACTATCAAAAATTTTTTAAAATTTTTCTACCGCTGTCATAGCAGGAGTAACATGACTTGACAAAACTATATTTGTTGTTGCAGATGCAGGAGCCATCATATTATTAGTTAGTTGGTTATCTCATTTCTATTTGCACAAACAAAAACATAATTCAATAAACTAGTTAATAATCAAAATTGTTTTTATTCAGTCGATGAAGTTTTTATGTTCTTTGAATCGATAGAAATGAACTTTATTAACTTGATGAAGTCTTTATGTTCTTCGAACCAAGTTAGAAAGTGGAGTATAATGTCATTAGACTTAATCTCCAACCAAAACCGGAAAAAGAGATGAAGAAGAAATGTAAAAACAAATCACAATTAAATTCTTTAATCTTGTTATCTCTTGCTATTGAAAATTAAAAAAATTTTTAGAAAATGAAAGTTCTAATCCCTCAGAAAACTATGTTTTCTTAAAGAAGTTAGTTCCCTCACAATTGGTCAAAGTTTGGATTAATTCTTCCAAGATTGAATAGAACACTATTTTGCAATACAGGCAATAGAAATTTCAGAACTTTGGCAAACTCAACAACTAGAGTAAATCACATGCTTACATTGATTTCTTTGAAAACGAAGAAGAGAGAGTTTTTAACTTAGTAAGATAATGTATTTTTTATCTCCTTCATATGAGGATAAAGACAAATATTTATAGCCCAAAAGTTAATACTTTAGAAAAGAAGCAATGATTTGTGAAAAGACAAAATTTTATGAAACATCACCTGACCTGCGGAGCCCATCTGCGATCATAGATGGGCCACAAGTAACCGCAAGTCATCTTTGGCACAAAATTGAATACCAAGGCTGATCTGCATCAGCACATGCATTGGCACCTACATCCGCAGATAGCCAGCTACGTGCAAAGGTCACTTTTTCATTTCCAAACAGTGCCCCAAAGGGTCGCATCCCTTCGAGGTGCATTGTGGCATGCGTCCGCAACTTTTCGTGTGCGTCCAAAAATAGAGAAATTTTAATTTCAATTTTTGGATCATTAACTCTCAAGTTTTAAATGAATTTTGTCCAAAAGGATAGTCTCTTAATCGATCATTTGATCAACTGAAGCCGAAGTCGAGCCAAGCGAGCAACAACGATGACGGCGTGAGGCTTGTCATCTTCTTACCTCACTATCCATTTGAAGGAACACTTCTATATTTATACATACAAAAGTTTCTTTCTTCCACCACTGTGGGAGAATACTTCTTCCATAATGTGAAGATTCATTATTCACTTTCCCTCCATTTTTCCCTCTATTTTTCATTCACTTTTTATCAACCAAACTGGACAAGGACTAGGTGTTCAATGCACACATTTTGAATCAAAGTAAGATGTTTTATGTGACACATTCTAAAATAAAGCATCAAAATGACAAATGATGTCAATTTTAAGATACTGTATATATTTGGCCTTGTTTTTTTCTTAATTTCTACAAGAATGATGGAGGGTAAAGAAAATTATCTCACGTCAACTTTCTAGAAGTTGGGACAAGGTGAGTTGTTTCTTTTGCAAATCATTGTATTAAATGGCAAGACAGAGGGAGAAAATAAACAAACAAGAGATTTCTTTCGAAAATAAATTGAATTGAATACTCTTCTAGTTGTTGCACTACTGTTCCATTATTCTTGCTTACCCCTATTTGCAAGAAGAAATGGTATAAAACTAGGCAAATCAATCACTGGTAACAATAAACTGTTCTCACCAAGTGAAAGTTTTGCCTTTGGCTTTTTCGCTCCAGGCAATTCTACAAATAGATACCTTGGGCATATGGTGCACTATAGTCCCTGAACAAAATGTCATTTGCGTCACCAATCAAGAATCTCTAATCCCTCCGAATTCTATTGCAGTTTTTTACTATTGGCAATGATGGGAATTTAGTGGTTTTTGATGAAAAGGGTACACTTATTTGTTCATCAAATGTTTCATTCAAAAAGGGAAATTATAAGCTTCAAATTCTACCATGGGAGTATTGTTAGATAACATAAATCTTGTTCTCAAACACGGCGAGTTCAACATGTTGTGGGCTAGCTTTTAGCGTCCTACTGATACACTTACCAGGTCCATCCCCATGTGACAAATCTCATGTGTAAGAATTTCACTTGGCTGAAATTGATCTCCTTGGAGAAGAGTTTGTAAGATGAGAAAAATTTGTTGAAATTTAAACTTGTAAGTAATTATTCATGACAAATAATGAGTTTCTTTTTTCTTTTCTATTTTTCAACTTGGAGCTCAAGTACTTTCTCCTATAAAAGGAAAGTTGCTCTTCATTCTTAAGCAAACCAAAATAAATTAATAAAAGAAAGAAAAGTGAGGGACCACAGAGGATTTAGTCTGTGAGAAAAAATAGAGAGTGTGAGCGATATTATAGTGAGGTAAAAAATTAAAAGAGGGTTATTTCTTTTGAGTGTGTAGTGATGTTTAGAGTATTTTACTCAGACCTACAACTGTAAAATTTCTTACTATTGTAATATCAGTTGCTTCTCTCGTTCCGTAATTTTTTTCTAATTCAGAAGATTTTTCACGTAAAAATCTTGGTATCATTATCTCTGTGCTTATTCTTAATGATAAACTATATTACTATTGTGTTCCACTTTTATTTCTTATATTACCGTGAATATTATTTTTGTAGCGGGGTTTATTCCTAACAACTTGTAATGGCCCTTATGGTCATTTTCATGTATTTTCATATAATTTTAGTGCTATCTAAATGTATCGTAGATTATTTAATTTAATTTGGCATTGGTAGAAATATAATTTAGTACCCTTCTAGAATATTTTTGATATTGGTAAAATTCTTTAAGTGATGATATATTTATATCACTTTATAATAGACTTTTATGATTTATTAATATTTTAAGCGGAGATAGTAATTTTAAAAAGGTTAAAATATTATTATTATTATTATTATATAACAGAGGTTTTGTTAGAAATAATTTTCTATTAATTATGATATATTCAAAATATTATAATTATTTTATCACGAATTTATGCAATAGCCGAATATGTACGCAGTGTAGAAAATTAATTGGTGTGGCCACCACTATCACAAGTGGAATGGGAAGGGTGGACCACATTGTCTTCAAACCTTAGGTCTAATCTTACTTATATATGGTACACTGGACTTTTAAAAGTTGAAAAAAAGGAAAAGTGAACTTTCATCCACTGATTGTATACATATACACGTCCATGCAGTATTTTCCAATATATTTGTCCTTTCTTGGTTTGCTTTTTTTTTTTTTTTTAGAAAATTGGTTAGAGTTCTTGGTTAGCTCTACAAAGTTGCATATAAGTTAAGAGGCGTGGTGGAAAATAATTTCTTTGATGTCATTTAAATTTGAATTCTAGCGAGATACTATTTAGAGGCTTCGCAAAAAGATATTATAGTTTTGGCGTCCAGGTAGGCTAGGTTTACCCTACCTTTAGATTGAGCTTATTTATCGAAATTGTAAACTATTATGCTAGCTCTAGATGAGTACTTATAGTTGCTCACCATTTGATATCTAACATGCCCTATTTATTCGAATTAGGACCCCATTCTAGTAAATATTAAAATATTATCTTTTAATATAATATAGCATCTATTACTTTAGGATGTGAAACTAAATTGCAAAATCTTAAATTTATCCCTTTTTAATTAAGAATGACGAATGATTATTTAGACGTTAACATTGTTATGGTATAGTATGGATTTTAATATTACCATTGGGTATGGTTACTATGAGTTCCGGTTCGAGTCCGGTATTTGATTATTATTGTTACTATGAGTTTTGGTTTGAGTCCGACATTTGATTATTACTGTTACTATGAGTTTCGGTTCGAGTCCGAAATCTGATTATGGTTGTGGTTCCTCTGAGTTTCGGTTCGAGTCTGGCATCTGATTATGAGTTCTATATATATGGCCTATCATTATTACCCACTATGACCAGTTCGACTTCGGAATGTGTCTTTTTGTTATTATCCATCACTATCGGTTCGAGTCCGGTGTCTGTCCTCTAGTTCATTACTACCCATTGGTGTCGGCTCAAGTCTGGTGCACATCTGGATGACTATTATGATTTATTGGGGTCAGCTCAATTATAGATTATTTATGTTTATTTTTATTACTTGTGTGTCCCACCATTTTATGGGAGTACGGTTGGGTTAATTGTCTTCTTCAGTGTTCCTAGTGGGCTTATGGGGGCCCAACTAGGTTATGTTTGATATGTCTATCATTACTGCATTATTTATTTTCTATATCGCTTACATTTTTTCCTTTATCCCATTAGCGTAGCTTGGCAGTTGTTTACCCTTTCTGTCTCTGTTTACTGTTGACTTGGATTACATCTTCGCATTGTAGTTATACCTTTTTCTGTATTGAGCTCAGTCGGTCGATGATGCCTACTGAGTACCCGTTTCTTTGGTACTCATACTACATTTTTGCATCTTTTTCCTGATGCAGATCTGGGTACTAGCAGTTGATATTGACGTAATTCCTATCTTCTAGTACTGATTCAGAGCAAGGTGAGCTTGTTGTTGTCTGAGGTTGATCCTCCTCTATCTACTCTAGTTAGTCTTTTGCACTTGAGACTGCTTGTGTATGTTGTGCATATTTTAAATTTTTGTCTAGTACTCTGGGTACCTGTTAGTAGTGGCTCTAGTACTGACCTTATCATGTCTTGAGAGGGATTCATTTGTATAGTTGGCCCTTTTTATTCCTCTCGTTTTGATATAATATATAGGCTTTCTTCTTAGTTTTCACTTATTATTGTGGTTGTTATCATTATACGTGTTCTTTTATTTGGTCTCCATCTGTTAGCCCGTTACCTATTTTTCGGACTATGGCTTGGCTAGCCTACTGGTGGGTTAAAGTACGTGCTATCACAACTTGTGAAATCAGGTCATGACAGCTTGGTATCAGAGCTTAGGTCTCACTGGTATTGTTTGTACTGGAGCCGGTGTTTAGTAGAGTCCCGCAGATCGTACGAAAACGTCTGTATTCTATCCTTGGGAGGATACCGAGCATTTTTAGGAAAAAATCTCATTTTCTTGATCAATTTTTGTACGTGGAGTTTAGGTTAGTTGTAATATTTTATTTGGTTCACTCTTTACACAGATGGCTAGGATGCGAGGTTTGAGAGCAGGGGGTCGGCACCTCGGGTCCGCTTCTAGAGTTCTAGCTTGGGGTCGAGGTCGGCCCAGAGATCGGAGGTAGGATAGAGTAGAACCACTTGTTCGAGATCACGCTAGGGATCTATTACCTAACCCTATCAGAGCTCTTGAGATTAGGAGAGCTCCAGGTATTCCACCACATCAATAGGTGGGCTAGGGGGCAGCCCAGGCTCCACCCGATTTTATATCCTCTTCGATTCTTCGGGGTGTATTGGTATAGTTATTAGGGTTAGTTGGTAGTCTACTGACTAAGGAAGCTCAGCTAGAATCACAGGGTGGTATTGATTTAGGGACACAGCCTGCGGCAGCGGCGCTTAGGGTAGAGGTTCTGCCAGCACCAGTAGTCCTATAGCCGGTAGTAGCCTATCCAGTTATGTCTTTGAAGGAGCAGAAAACGTTGGGCCAAATTTTGAAATTGGCTCCACACAAATTTTTCAGGACACCAGGAAGGGATGCTATGGAGTTCCTATCCAGTTGTAAGGAGCGGTTACGGAATTTGGGTTTGGTCAAAGCACGGGGAGTGAACTTTGTTGCTTATTAGTTTGACATGACAGTAAGGAGGTAGTGGAGAGGTTATATTGATTCCAGGCCAGCTGGATGTCCACTAGTGACTTAGACTCAGTTCTCTGAGGTTTTCTTTGGAAAGTATATGCCTCGCATCGTGCGCGAACATCTTCGGGATGAGTTTACAGCATTGAGATAGGGTTCTATGATTGTGGCTAAGTATGAGGTGAGATTTCATGATTTATCTAGACATAACACTATGATTCTGGGTATGAAGTACGAGCGGGTTTGATGCTTTGTCAGCGGATTAATATTATCGCTTTATAGGGATACACAGAGTTTGGTGACTTCAGGAAAGTCTTTTTCAGAGGTAGTTGAGCATTTTTTTCTATAGAGGAGATGGATCGTGAGGCCTAAGGGGGTAGCAATAAGAGATCACGCTACTAAGGCAGTTACAATGGTTCATAGTTCTCAGGCTGAGGATTTTATGGTAGGTACCCTCATCAGTAGCCTTCTCAGCATCAGGGTCAGCCTAGTCGGCCAGTTCAGGCATCGCTTCATATATCCAACAGGGGTCAGCCCGTCTATTGTAGTTCTAGTGGTAAAAGCAGCAGCCAGCTGTAGAGGGTTGTTTAGTCAGGATCGTCGAGTAAAGGTGGTCATTCTGGATCCACTGGACCTTCTAGACAGAGTAGGGTGCCCGAGGCATATTATGACTGCAGGGTTGTTGGTCACTTTGCCCGTGAGTGTCCTCAGCATAGGATGATTGAGCCTTCAGTTTTGGCTGTGCATCCAATCAGATCAGTGTTGCCGTTAGGTAGGGGTGGTGTATATGGTTATGAAGGTAGGTTCTAGAGGTGGTCCACAGGGAGATAGGGCAGGCAGTCAAGTAGGAACCCCATCTAGTAGTGGATAGGGTCATTTGTACGCCGTACTAGGTAGACCAGATGCTGAGGCTTTAGATGTCGTGATCACAGGTATGATCTTCGTATCCCATCAACCATCTTCTGCTTTGTTTGATCCCGATTCCATATTTTCATATATTTCTGCTTATTTTCCATCTCGACTAGGTTTATGTTTGGAGTATCCATGCCATTATGTGTGGCTACCCCAGTGGGTGATTTTTTAGTAGTGGATCGGGTATATAGATCTTATTTGGTGACTATTCGGGAGTTTGATACTAATATTGATCTTACTGTCCTAGATATGGTAGATTTTGATATGATTCAAAGCATGGATTATCTGTCTCCTTACCATGCGGTCTTGGATTATTTTGCTAAGACTGTTACTTTAGTTTTGCCAGGCGTACCGCTAGTTGTGTGGTAGGGTTCTCTTAGCTGCACACCAACATATATTATTTCATACATTCGGGCTAAGAGACTGATATCGAGGGGTTGTGAGTCATTTCTTGCATATGTTTGGGATATTAGTGCTGAGAGTCCACCGCTTGACTCCGTCCTTGTTGTTCGTGAGTTTTATGATATATTTCCGACCGACCTGCCTGGCCTTATTCCTGAGCATGATATAGAGTTTATTATTGACCTTAAGCCAGGCACCCGACCTATTTCTGTGGCTCCATATTATGTGGCTCCTACTAAGTTGAGGAAGTTGCATAGTCAGCTTCACGATCTTCTGGGTAAGGGCTTTATCAGACCGAATGTATCTCCTTGGGGTGCTCCAGTTTTGTTTGTGAAGAAGAAAGATAGATCCTTACATATGTGTATCGACTACAGGCAGTTGAATAAGGTAACTATGAAGAATAAGTATCCTATGCCTCGTATCGATGATTTGTTTGATCAGCTTCAGGGTGCGGCGGTGTTTTCTAAGATTGATTTGAGGCCTGGTTGCCATCGTTAAGATTTAGGGCTTTGGACATCCCTAAGATAGCCTTTAGGACTCGTTATGGTCATTATGAGTTCCTAGTGATGTCTTTTGGGTTGACCAATGCTCCAACAGCTTTTGTGGATCTGATGAATTGCATGTTCAGGCCATATTTGGCTTCTTTGTGATAGTATTTATTGATAACATTCTAGTATATTTGAGGAGCAAGGAGGAGCATGAGCAATATTTGTGGACTGTACTCCACACTTTGAGAAACCACAGGATTTATGCCAAGTTCTCAAAGTATGAGTTTTGTCTTGAGTCTGTAGCTTTCTTGGGGCACATAGTGTCCAAGGATACATAGTGTCCAAGGATAGTATTATGGTGGACCCAACCAAGATTGAGGCTATTCGAAGTTGGGCTAGGCCTACATCACCTTCTGAGGTTCATAGCTTTGTTGGGTTAGCAGGTTACTATAGGCGGTTCATTGAGGGCTTTTCTTCTATTGCAACCCTTATGACTAGATTGACCAAAAAGAAGGCTTCATTTTAATGGTCTGCGAGTCATGAGGCGATCTTTATAAAGCTCAAGGATTTTCTTACTTCAGCTCTTATTCCGACTCTTCTCGTTGAGGGCGAGGGTTTTACTGTTTATTACGATACATCTGGTGTTAGTTTGGGTGTGTTCTGATGCAGCGTGTCCATGTTATTGCATATACATCAAGACAGTTGAAGGTGCATGAGCGCAACTACTCCACTCATGACTTAGAACTGCCAGAGGTAGTATTTGCGCTTAAGATTTGGAGACATTATTTGTATGGGGTTCATTGTGAGATATTTACTAATAAACGTATTCTTCAGTATATTATGACCCAGAAAGAGATTAATTCGAGGCAGTGCAGGTGGATTGAATTGCTGAAGGACTATGATATCTCTATTCTCTACCATTCGAGCAAGGCGAATATGGTAGCGGATGCCTTGAGTCGGAAGTTAGTGAGTATAGGTAGCTTAGCTATTATTTCAGCTTCTCAGCGGCCGTTGGCTTTGGACATCCTGTCCTTAGCTAACATAATGGTACACTTGGATATTTCTGACCCTCAGAGAATTATTGCTAGTGTTGAGGCAAGATCTACCTTATTGGAGCAGATTCAGAGTCGTCAGTTTGAGGATAGCAGGCTTTGTAGCATTCGAGAACAGGTGTTGAGGGGTGTGTCTAAGCGGGCTACCCTAGATTCTGAGGGTGTATTGAGGTTTGATGGTCATATTTATGTTCCAAGGGTTGGAGATTTGATCCAGCTGATTCTTCGTGAGGCTCATAGCTCCAGATACTCTATTCATCCTGGGATAACTAAGATGTATAGGGATTTAAGGTAGGATTACTGGTGGAGTGGTATGCAGAGTGATATAGCCAGGTTTATGGCATGATGTCTTTGTTGCCAGCAGGTAAAGGCCGAGCATCAGAGACCTGGTGGATTACTTCAGCAGCTACCCATTCTCGGGTGGAAATAGGAGCGAGTTACTATAGATTTCAAAGGTGGATTGCCTCGTACTTTACATAGTTTTGATAGAATTTGGGTCACTGTTGATTGATTGACCAAATCTGCATATTTTATCCCTGATCGAGTTTCCTACAGTGCCGAGAGGTTAGCCCATGTTTACATTTAGGAGGTGGTTCGCCTATATGGGGTCCCTATGTCCATTATCTTTGACCGAGGCTCTCAGTTCACTTCTAGGTTTTGGAGGATATTTCAGAATGAGTTGGGAACCCAGGTTGACCTTAGTGTGGCCTTTCATCCCCAGACTAATGGGCAGCCAGAGCAGAATATCCAAGTTTTAGAGGATATGCTCCGTGCTTGTGTGTTGGATTTTGGAGGTCAGTGGGACCAGTTTCTACCTTTGGCAAAGTTTTCATATAATTATAGCTTTCACTCGAGTATTTAGATGGCCCCATTTGAGGCATTGTATGGTGGGCGATGTCAATCTCCTATTTGTTGGTTTGAGACCTATGAGGCTAGGCCTCGTGGCACAGATTTGCTTTGTGATTCATTGGACCAGGTTCGAGTGATTCAGGATAGACTACGAGTAGCCCAGAGTAGGTAGAAGAGTTATGCTGATCGCAGACGTCATCTATTGAGGTTCAGAGTTAGTGATAGGGTCTTTCTGTGAGTATCACCCATGAAGGGTGTGATGAGGTTTGGGAGTAGGGGCAAGCTTAGCCCTAGATATATTGGACCTTTTGAGATCCTACAGACACTTGGGGTGGTAGCTTATGTGTTGGCATTGCCACCTACCTTCTCAATCATTTACCCAGTGTTTCATGTGTCTATGTTGCGGCAGTATATTCTAGATGAGTTGTACATACTTCAGCAGGACTTGATTCAGTTGGACGAGGGATTGGCAATTTTCGAGGAGCCAACATCTATTTGGCGAGGGATGTCAGGCGGTTGCACTCTAGGGACATTTTGGTAGTTAAGGTTCAGTGGCATCACTGCCCAGTTGAGGAGGCTACTTGGGAGATCGAGCGTGATATGCGCGTCCAGTATCCCTACCTGTTTGAGCCTTCAGGTATGGCCTTATCTTTTACGTTTGCGGACGAAAGTCCTTTTAGTAATGGAATATGTAATGATCCTTACGTCATTTTCCTGTATTTTCATATAATTTTAGTACTATTTAAATATATCGTGGATTATTTAATTTAATTTGGCATTGGTAGAAATATAATTTAGTAACCTTCTAGATTATTTTTCGATATTGGTAAAATTCTTTAAGTGATGATATATTTATATCACTTTATAATAGACTTTTATGATTTATTAATATTTTAAGCGGAGATAGTAATTTTAAATAGGTTAAAATTATATTATTGTTATTATTATATAATAAAGGTTTTGTTAGAAATAATTTTCTATTAATTATGATATATTCAAAATATTATAATTATTTTATCACGAATTTATGCAATAGCCGAATATGTACGCAGTGTAGAAAATTAATTGGTGTGGCCACCACTACCACACGTGGAATGGGAAGGGTGGACCACATGCTGCCACTTGTCTTCAAACCTTAGGCCTAATCTTACTTATATATGGTACACTTGACTTTTAAAAGTTGAAAAAAAAGGAAAAGTGAACTTTCATCCGCTGATTGGATACATATACACGTCCATGTATGTATTTTCCCATATATTTGGCCTTTCTCGGTTTGCTTTCTTTTTTTTAGAAAATTGGTTAGAGTTCTTGGTTAGCTCTACAAAATTGCATATAAGTTAAGAGGCGTGGTGGAAAATAATTTCTTTGATGTCATTCAAATTTAGGTTCTAGCGAGATACTATTTGGAGGCTTTGCAGAAAGATATTATAGCTTTGGCATCTAGGTAGGCTAGGTTTATCTTACATTTAGATTAAGCTTATTTACCAAAATTGTAAACTATTATGCTAGCTCTAGACGAGTACTTATAGTTGCACACCATTTGATATCCAACATGCCTTATTTATCCAGATTAGTACCCCATTCTAGTAAATATTGGAATATTATCTTTTAATATAATATAAGCATCTATTACTTTAGGACGTGAAACTAAATTGTAAAATCTTGAATTTATATCTTTTTAATTAAAATTGACGGATGATTATTTAGACGTTGACATTGTTATGGTATGGTATGAAGTTTAATATTACCATTGGGTATGGTTACTATGAGTTTTGGTTCGAATCCGGCATTTGATCATTATTGTTACTATGAGTTCCGGTTTGAGTTCGGTATTTGATTATTATTGTTACTATGAGTTTTGGTTCGAGTCCGATATCTGATTATAGTTGTGGTTCCTCTGAGTTTCGGTTCGAGTCCGGCATCTGATTATGAGTTCTATATATGTGGCCTATCATTATTACCGACTATGTCTGGTTCAAATCCAGAACTATCGATTTAAGTCTGGTATCTGGACTATAGCTCGTTACCACCCATTGGTGCCAGCTCATGTCCGGTGCACATCTGGATGACTATTATGATTTATTGGGGTCAGCGCAATTATAGATTATTTATGTTTATTTTCATTACTTGTGTGTTCCACAGTCTTATGGGAGTACGATTGGGTTAATTATCTTTTTCAGTGTGCCTAGCGGGTTATGGGGGCCCAACTAGGTTATGTTTGATATGTCTGTCATTACTGCATTATTTATTTTCTGTATCTCTTACATTTATTCCTTTATCTCATTGGCGTAGCTTGGCAGTTGTTTACCCTTTCTGTCTCTGTTTACTGTTGACTTGGATTACATCCTCGCATTTTAGTTATACCTTTTCTGTATTGAGCTTGGTCGGTCGATGATGCCTACTGAGTACCCGTTGCTTTGGTACTCATACTACACTTTTGCATCTTTTTTCTGATGTAGATCCGGGTACTAGCAGTTGATATTGACGTGATCCCTACCTTCCGATACTGATTCAGAGCAGGGTGAGCCTGCTGTTGTTTGAGGCTGATCCTCCTCTATCTACTTTAGTTTGTCTTTTGCACTCGAGACTGCTTGTGTATGTTGTGCACATTTTATATTTTTGTCCAGTATTCTGTGTACCTTTTAGTAGTGGCTCTAGTACTGACCTTATTAGGTCTTGGGAGGGATTCATTTGTATAGTTGGTCCTTTTTCCTCATCTCGTTTTGATATAATATATATGCTCCCTCAGTTTTCACTTATTATTGTGGTTGTTATCATTATACGTGTTCTTTTATTTGGTCTCCGCCTGTTAGCCCATTACCTATCATTCCGGACTATGGCTTGGCTAGCCTACTGGTGGGTTAAAGTACGCACCATCACGACTTGAGAATTGGGGTCGTGATACAACTGACATCAGAGCACAAGTTCTTCTCATTCACAAAAATTATTTTTTGTTGTTGATCGTACTATACTTGGTAAAAAAATATTTAAGTAAAGTATGATTTAGCAAAATACAACGGTGATATCGATTTCTCAACATGTCAGAGAAGGATGTGGGATCTACTCATCCAACAAAGATTGCACAAGTCATTAAGCGGCAAATCCAATAAACCTGAAGGATTGGGATGAAATTGATGAAAAGATTGCTAGTCCAATCAAGTTTCACGTAATAGATGATGTGGTCAATGACATCATCGATGAAAATAGTGCATGTGACATTTGGATAAAGTCAGAAAATCTATACATGTCCAAAATACTGACAAATAAATTATACTTAAAGAAGTAGTTGTATTCCCTGCATATATAGGTGAAGGTGCAATTTTTTTGTCATATTTAAATGTGCTTAATGATCTGATCACACAGTTGGATAATCTCAGAGTAAAAATCGAGGAGAAACATAAAGCCATTGTTCTCTTTAAATTGTTGCCACCTTCTTATAATACTTTGGTAATAACCATGTTGCATTGTAAGGACTTCATTGGCTATGAAAGATGCCACATCAGCTCTTCTACTTAATAAGAAGATGAGAAAGAAGCCTGAAATCATGAACAAGCTCTCATCACAGAAAATATAGGTAGGAGTCACCAATGGAGTTCAAGTAACTATGGTAAATCTAGAGGTCGTGAAAAGTCTAAGGTCCAATCTAAAACAAGATCCAGAACTTAGTACAATTGTGATCAACCATGTCCCAAGTTATTTCAGAAGAGATTGTCCAAATCTTAAAAAAAGGCAAAGGTGAAAATAATGGCCAGAAGAATGATGCCAACACAACTATCACGGTGTGTTGTTCACTTCATAAATTAAGAAGAAAAGTGCATGTACTTGGCAGGGACGTATTCAGAATGGGTGATTGACACAACAACATCTTACCACACTACACCGAAGAAAGATATTTTCTACAAGAGAAAAGACATCTTCTTCCCCCTGAACTTGTCCTCCAAACTCACTTTAGCACTTTAACTTAACTTCTGTTTATTTACCCACCTAACATCTTTAAAGTGTATTTATTTCACCTCTCAAAACTGAATACCACTCTCACAACGGAGAGTGGGTTACATACGCGCCATGTCAGTGCCAAATCAGTGTCAGGTCATTGCCACGTAAGAAATTAGGATTTAAAAAAAAATCTCATACACATACTATTTTTATGTATTTTTGTTTTAAAAAGCAAAAAAAATATATTTACTATTTATATATATATATATATATATATTAAATAATAT
>NW_025873727.1:29519-67086 GCF_002878395.1 Capsicum annuum | reverse complement strand
TTTCTTATTCAAACAAAAATACTTTCATCAAGTTAAAATTAATTTTTTCAAATTGTCTTATTAACAAAAAAAATTCAAAAAGTAAAAATCAAAAGAAATATCATTGATGATAAGTGATTCAAAAATAAAATCATCAATTTAATTTAATTTTTATCTAAATTTTGAGGGAGTTGGCTTGAAGGTGGAGATGGTGTTCAATGGAGAAAATTATTTAATAGTATTTTCATGTTTGTTCTTGGAGGGTGTTAATGGAGGAAAGTGAAAAAAATTAAAGAAAAGTGTAGTTCTTGGATGGTGTTGTTAATGAAGGAAAGTGAAAAAAATTAAAGAAAAGTGTTGTTCTTGGGTGGTGGTGTTAATGGAGGAAAGTGAAAAAAATTTGAGGTTGTTAATGGAGGTTTGAGTGTTGTTGTTAATGATGATTTGAAGAAGAAACAAGAAGAGAAAAAGTGTCCATTTTTAATTTTAATTTTAATTTTAGTTTTTTTTTTTAAATTATTATATTTTTAATATAATATTACTGAAATTATTTTTTTTAATAAATAAATGCGCTCCTTTTTTAAAAAAATGCCACATCAGCTTTAGGGGTCAAATAAATATACTTTAAAGATGTTAAGGGGGGTAAATAAACGGAAGTTAAGTTTAAGTGCTAAAGTGAGTTTAGAGGACAAGTTCAGGGGGAAAAAGATGTCTTTTCTCTTTCTACAAATATATAGCAGGTGATTTTAGCATTTTGATAATGGGTAACACAAGTTACTCAAATATTGTAGGGATCGGAGCCATTTGTATCAAGATAAATGTCATTTGCACATTGGTTCTAAAGGATGTGCTCCATGTATATGATTTGCGGTTGAACTTGATCTCGGAAATTACTTTGACCGAGATTGATGAAAGAACCACATTTCAAATAAAAAATGAAGACTCACCAAGGGGACATTAGTTATTGCAAAGAGTGTTGCTCGAGGTATGTTGTATAGGACTAATGTAGAGATATGCCGACGTGAATAAAACTCAAGAAAAGATATCTATAGATTTGTGGCATAAAAGAATGGGTTATAGAAGCGATAAAGTCTTGCAAATTCTTGCTAATAAATCACTCATCTCTTTGCCAAAGGTACGACGGCAAAACAACATGACTACTGCTTGTTTGGTAAGCAACATAAAGTCTCATTTCAAACATCATCTAAACAGATTGAATATACTTGATCTGCTAAATTCTGATGTTTGTGGTCCAATGAAAGTATAATTGATGAGGGATAACAAATATTTTGTTCCTTTTATTGATGATGCTTTCTGAAATTATGGTTTATAACTTGAAAAATCAAAGATCAGGTGTTTCAAGTATTCCAGGAGTTTTATGCTCTAGTGGAAAATTAGACGAATCAAAAGCTAAAGCATCTCCACACCAATAATGAAGGTCGGTACACTTTAAGAGAATTTAAAGAGTATTGTTCAAGTCATGAGATCAGACATGAGAAGATAGTTTATTGGACTCCACAACACAATGGTGTAGTTGAATAGATAAATCACATTATTGTTGAGAAGGTGAGAAATATGCTCAGAATGGCTAAACTGCCTAAGTCATTCTTCAGAGAAATAATTTAGATGATTAGCTGATCAATTATAGTCCATCAGTTCTATTGGAGTTTTATATTCCAGAAAGAGCTTGGCCCAATAAAGACGTGTCCTACTAACATATAAAGATGTTTGGTTACATAGTTTTTTCTCATGTACCAAAGGAGCAGATAATAAAGTTGGATGATAAATCGATTTCCTGCATATTCATTGGATATAAAGAAGAAGAGTTTGGGTGGATATTATGGGATCATGTAAAAGAGAAGGTCATCAGAAGAAAAGATATAGTCTTCCAAGAAAGTGAAGTCGAAATTGCTAATGTGCTATCCTAGAAGGGCAAGAAATAGAATGGTGTAGTAACATTATTATCAGTAGTCCTACTTCTAACCATCCCAGAAGTACAGAAAGTACAATTTATGAGGTTACGAAATAGGGGGAGCAACCTATTGAGATTGTTGAGAGGGGGAAAAACTTGGTGATCATACCGAGCAAGTAAAGTACCTTACTCAGGAAGAAGAACAATCTCAATCTTTGAGGAGATTGAAAATAAAAAGGATAGAGGCATCCAAGCATCCTTCCTCAAAGTATGTCCTTATCAATGGTAAGGAAAATCCAGTAAGTCTTAATGAGGAACTGTCCCATCCAAAAAAGAGCTAATGGATGAAATCCATGTGAGAAGAGATGGAATATTACAGAAAAATGACATGTACAAGGTAGTTGAACTTCCAAAAGGTAAAATACCGCTTAAGTGCAAGTGGATCTTTAAGCTCAAGAAATATAGAAATGGTAAGTTAGTTACATATAAAATTCGATTGATGGTAAAAGGTTTTTATCAGAAGAAAGATATTGATTTTGTTAAAATTTTCTCTCACCTATTGTTGAAATGACTTCTATTAGAACTATTTTGAGCTTAACAACTAGCCTAGATCTTGAAGTGGAGTAGTTGGACATGAAAATTGCATTTCTTCATGGAGATTCAGAAGAGGAGATCTATGTGAAACAATCAGAAGGATTTAAAGTAGCTAAAAAGAAACACATGATATGTAAAATGAATAAGTGTCTTTATGGGTTGAAGCAGACACCATGGCTGTGGTACAAAAAGTTTGACTTATTCATGTAAAGTCAAACTTACACAAGGACTTATTTAGATCCGTGTGTATACTTCAAAAGATTTTCTGACAATAATTTTATTATTTTTTATTGTATGTTGATGATATGTTGATTGTAGGACACACAAAAAGCTGATTGCCAAGATGAAGGGAGATTTGTCCAAGTCATTTAACATGAAGGACTTGGGCTAAGCATAACAAATTCTGGGAATAAAGATTGTTCGAGAATGAACAAGCCAAAAGTTGTGGCTCTTTGATGAATATGTTTATTATATATATTTATATATTCAATATTAAAAATTTTAAGTAAATATAAATAAATATATCATATTATCACATATTTTCTAACAAAGTCTACATAAAGAAGAATACAGGGGAGACTAGAAAAGAAATAAATTAGTAAAGAAATAAGAGAAATTTCATGGGTAAAATCACAATTTCATAGCCACAACCGTGGAACTTTTTGAAAGAAGTTGAAAAGCTCATGGGTGTGATCATCACTTCATACTCATTCCCGTTAAGTGGTAGAATTGAGAAGAAGTTACAAGTTAAGGTTATAACCACCACTTCAAAGAATGCATTTGTGTGTGGGGTGGGGTGGGGGGCGGGGGGGTAACACTATAATTTTCTATAAGCAGAAACATCAAAGGAAGAACATAAGCGAGATATAAGAATTAGTTTTTTTTTACTTTCTCTGCTTTTCTTTTTCTTTTTGTAGGATACTATTTTTCTTTTCTTTATTTGTTTCTCCATAATGAAGTAATTTCATTCGGTTGGGATAGTTGATGAAATTTGATATATTTATAATATTATCTTAGTTTAATACATGCTCCATCTAAACATTTAATTTACATCTTCATGTTGTGTTGGGACAATAATCTTTATCTAATTATTATCATCACATCTATATATTTTATCTTTATGTTATTCTTATATTGATTTTGTCATCTCACGGAGCAAAATAATATATAATACCCAATGAGTAAAATAGTAGAGTGGGAATAATTTTTAGTTATTTAATATCCAAATATTTAATCTTGATTTTGTCGTTTCTTATCCTCACAGTTTGTAGATTTAAATAATCTCTATCTTATTTTTTTTTAACCCGTATCCTCACGGAGGATTGTCTCAAATAAGATTATTGATTTGAGGGGTCTTTATCTTATTTCTTTCAGTTCTTATTCTAACGAAGGGATTGACTTAAATAAGTTTGTTGATTTAAAGATTCCTTGCAAGGGATCTTTATATCTTTTAGCATAATTCAGGCAAGAAAATATTTTGATTTAATTATCACTAGTCTTAAATCATATAATTGGCATAACCTTATGAAATGCAATTACATATTATTTCTTATTGAGTAAAACATAGTTGTTTCAGTAATAAACAATTATTCTTTAGAAAAATACACGTGGAGACTGAGATTTTATTATTATAATATTTCAAGTGATTTCAACAATTACCAACTTTTTTTACAATATAAATAAATCATTTGGAAGTGATTTATTTTATTTTAAGTAATTTATAATTCACCTTTCACCTTTCATCGATTTGATTCTCTCACATAATAAATCAAGATAATACAAATATATAGTCAAGATGATTCAAATCTCTGTGGGATGTTAGCTTAAATTTTACTAGAATTTAACAGAGTATGAGTTGTACAATCTTATATACATTGGACTCGTCACTATCTCAGGAGAAATACATTGAATGTGTGCTTGAACATTTCAACATGAACAGTGCTAAAGTTGTTAGCATACCTCTTATTGGTCATCTAAACATGAGCAAGAAAATGTGTCCTACAACAAAGAAGGAGAAAGGGAGTACGGCCAAAATCCCTTATTCTTCGGCGACCGAGAGTTTGGTGTAGGCAATAGTACGCATTAGACCAGATATTGCTCATGCAATTGGTGTTGTTAGTAGGTTCCTTGAAAATCCTAAAAAAGAACACTGTGGATACTCAGGTACTTAAAAGGTACCACAGAAGACTGTGCTTTGGAGGATTTGATCCAACCTTGAAGGGCTATATAGATGATATGGTGGGTGACCTTGATAACAGAAAATCCACTATTGGATATTTATTTATATTTTTGGGGGAGTTATATCATGGCAGTCGAAGTTGCAAAAGTAGGTCACACTCTCTACAACTAAAGCAGAATATATTGCAGTTACTGAAGTTGTAAGGAGATGGTATGACTGAATGATTTCTTCAAGAACTTGGCCTAACATAAGAAATATATAGTCTATTGTGACAATCAGAGTGCAATAGTTTGAACAAAAACACAATTTATCATGCATGGACGAAGCATATCAATGTGAGTTATCACTGGATTAGAAAAAGATAGAGAACGAATCTATGATGGTCAAGAGGATCCCTACAAGTGAGAATTCTTCAGATATGCTGACAAGGGTGGTATCAAGAGACAAGTTCGAGCCAAAAAACTTATCGGCATGCAGTCAAACTAGAAGCCCAGTATTGTTTCCTTCCGTTGAATGGGTCTGAAGGGGGAAATTATGGGGTCCATCCCCATGTGGAAAATCCCATGTGCAAGAATTTCACTTGGCTGAAATTTATTTCCTCAGAGCTAAATTTTGAAAGCTCAGGAGAAAAATTTACTTGGTTTAAATTTGAAATTGGGGAGCAAGTTATTATTTGTGGATGATAAATAATTAGTTTCTTTTTCCTTTGGAGCCGACGTACTTTCTCCTACAAAAGAAGAGTTTCTCTTGATTCATAAACACACCAAAATAAAGCGATAAAAGAAAGAAGAGTGAAGCATCACAGAGGATTTACTTTTTGTGAAAAAATAGAGAGTATGGAAGATATTGTAGTGAGGTGGGACAATCAAACTAAAGTTATTTCTTTTGAGTGTGTAGTGATCTTTCGAGTATTATAATCAGATCTACAAGTGTAAAATTTCTTACTATAGTGATATTAATTGCTCCTCTTAGCTTGTTGTTTTTCTCTTATTTAGAAGAGTTTTCACGTAAAAATTTTGATGTCATTATTACTCTTTTTATTCTTGTTGACTAAACGTATTACTAGTATATTTTGATTTTGCTGATTATATTACCACAAATATTATTTCTCTGGCAAGTTTTATCCCCTACAACACTAATGCCTGGGATGAAAATTGGATATAACAGGAAGTCTGGCATACGAACCATGATTAATTCATGGATGAGTAAAGAAGATCCTCGACCTGGAAATTTCTCTTGTGGAGTGGATCTTGAAGGGCATGAGCATTTCTATATTTGGAATCACAACAGTATTTATTATAGGTTTGGCCACAGAGATGGACTCATTGATTCTGGACTAGGATTTACATAGAATGTTTCTTTCGTTTCTAATTACGATGAGGTATCTATTATTTTTGTTCAAATTACATTCCAATTCATATTAAGGATCATTCTAGATCTTAGAGGGCATGTCCTGGCACTACTGATGATGTAGAATACTAGTAATTGGATTACTGTGGTATAGGAGCCATAAGTTTAAGTTTCTAGTTTATGCCTATTGTCGTCCATTTGGAAGTTGTGGGATCATAAGTGGGCGATGTAGCCGGTTATCTAGATTTGAACAAAGATTTTCTGAAGATTTGGAAAACAAAAAGTGAAATAGAGTTTGTGTGAGAAAAGTAGTGTAAAACCTTTTCTCTAGTATATCGATACATGATGTACACAAGTGAATATATAGAGCATCTAACTTAGAATCCTACATGTTATATAATTATAATACAAAGCCAACATAAACTACGAGATAAGAGACCAAGTCCTAGTTAGACTATAATGATCTGTTTTCACTCCCCCTCAAGTTAAGAAGGGTGTTAAACAACTTCAACTTGGTCTTTAAATGAACAAAATGATACTTTGATATGGGTTTGGTGAGCAAATTGGCAATTTGATTATGAGTAGTAAAATATCGAACTGAAAGTGACTTAGTGAAACTTTGTCGCGAACAAAATGAAAATCAATTTCCATATGTTTAGTACGAGAGTAGAAAATGGGATTAGCCGTCAAGTAGGTAGCACTAAGGTTATCACACCAAAGAATGGGAATAAAGTAGATGTTAAGCAACCTATTTATTGGTAAAGGAATTCAATCAAAGTAATTTTAGATGCAGTTGTTGCTAATGCCTGATACTCGACCTCAGTGCTGGACCTAGAGACAACTCTTTTCTTCCGTGAAGACCAAGATATCAAGTTATCACCAACAAATATAGCAAAACCAGTGGTGGATTTGTGATCATCGATATCTCCCCCAATTTGAATCAGAGTATCCATGAAAAAAGTTATTTGAAGCACGTTTGAAGATCAAATCATGGGAAGTAGTAGCTTAACTTAACACACAATACGTTTCACAGCTATACAGTGAACATCCATGGGACAATTTTCATGAATTAAGATACTTTGTTCACAGCATAAGCAATGCCTAACTAAAGCGCCCCAACGGTGCTGCGATATAAAGTGGGATCATTGAAAGGAACACCAACAGTAGGATTTATCTTGGATGCAAGAAAAATGGGTAAGCACATAGGAAAATAATCAACTTTGTGCCCTCCATTAATAAGGTCCTCAATATATTTTCATTGAGACAAAAATGATCTCTCACTTATCCAGGTTGCTGCAATGCCTAGAATAAAAGAAAGAGTGCCAAGGTCACAATAACAAATTGGGACAGAAGTTGCATAATGAGCGACTTGAGTCGAGCAGGGTTATTACCTATTAACAAGATATCATCGACACATACCAAATAGAACAACTTGTCGGTAATAGTAGACATATTGAATAAAAAGCTATCGATTTGAAACCCACGAAGTCAAGAGAGAGAAGTGTATCAGTTAGTCTCTTGTTCCATATATGAGGTGTTTGTTTACAATCACAAAGAGAGAATTTCATAACACAAACATGATTTAGAGGAGATAGATCAACAAAACCTGGAGGTTGTTGTCACGACCTAAGCCGAGGCCCTGGCCGCAACGGGCATCCCAAACTATGAAGGCCCAAGAGCCCTGCTAACTGGTAATCATACACTTAATTTATATATTATAAAGAAGTGTGGAAAATAATGCAAAATGGAAACATGGTCATTCTCCTTTACTTCAATTGAACAATACGAATATAAGTTCATAAATATTCAAAAACACATGACACTGGTCTACGAAATCTCTAACAACATGAAAATGACTTCTGTCTGAAAACTGGGACAAGGCCCCCAGTCGGACAATGCACTAAAATCAAATGATAATGTTTCATAACAAGGCCTTCCAAAATAAGGGAGGCTCACTGACTACAACTGCTGATAAACAAATCTATTGCTTATTGGGACCTCAGGATTGTGCCTTAAATCTTGAAATATAGGGGGCCAATACAAATGTACTAATATGTGAAATAATCCAAAATAACGTGTTTTTATACAATATAATGAGAGCCTTTCGTAAAACAATGAACATAATGCATAAGTGAAAACACATGGGCATACTTTAATGAAATTCAAAACACCTCTTTGAAACCATGACTCACTCTTTTTCTTACTTCTGAGCTAGATGGATCACCCTACTACATGGTAATCCACAGGCTATGTGGATCCCACTCATAACCCGATAGCCAGGCTTCCAATCTAAATTTGCCGCAAGGATGGGAAATGTCATAAGAAAGTATGCCCACTTGCCAACATACCATGCTATCCCACTTTTCAAATGACACATAAAGACCTATATCGGTAAAACATGATTTCAGTCTAAGAGTTATCTAAGCTCAAGACTTCTTCGGGTAACCAACTAGCTCTCAATAAGCCTAGTTTTTAATTCTTTAAAACCATACTCTATACATTTACAACATTTGTTTCATTTATGTTAAGGGAAAACCATAATGGGTATAGGCATACCTAGACTTGCAAGCCATTACGTATCATGTCATAAATCATAGCCCTTTTTATAAAATAAAATCATTTAGATGTACACCCCCAATAATTTAAAAAGTTCATGAGAACATTCTTAATTCAAATCATATGAAGACGTATACAAAACAACTCTTCTGAAACACATTATCATGTGGTGGCCAATCTTTCTTTAAAACACATGTATCTCTTTCTATCAACAAAATGACCACTTGTAAATAAGGAGATTTTCCCTCTCATTATGTCATAAACCATGTCAACCACATTAATATAAAGGAACTTACTTTCAAAACCTAAATTCATGCATTCAAAATAACCCACAAATCAAATAAACAATACATTTCATATCAAGAGAGGGATCTCGTTGTCATGATTCTAATTAAACTTTCCAAAACTAAAAACATACATATATATATAAGGGGCTATAATTCAATTCCACGAAAAAGAGTTCAATAAAATTTATATACTTTCATCAAAATGATTTTATGACATGCTTTTTCGAACAACATCAAAACTCTTCCTTGTAACATTATTATAAATCCTTAAACTTGATAAAACCATAAACTTATGCCCATGCATCTTTTAGGACAGTCCCACATACCTTAGTTGAAAAAGAAAATGTGAAGAGATTGACCCTTTGAGCTTGAATGTGCAAACCCTAGGTTGCTTTTCTCTTCTTATGTTTGAGGAAGATAAACTAGGGATTTGAGAGTGTTAATACGTATTTAAGGGCCTTGATTTCGTCAATAGATGTTTAGGGATGGTTATGGAATGTTAAAAGACTTGGTTTTCCTTGAAATAACTCAAAAATGGAGCCCCTACACTGCAATATATAGGTAGGCGGCACCTAGCCCATGGCCAAACCCAAGGTTGGCGGCGCCTAGCCCATGGACAAACCCAGGGTTGGAGGCTTCTAGCCCATGGCCAAACCCAAGGTTAGCGGCGCCTAAGCAATCACCAAACCTTTACAGTGAAGGTAGGAAATGGTAATACGATGCCTAGCCATCACCTAAGCTCTATTTTTCAATGTCTACTTAGTTTTGAGGTCCTAGAATACCGCCAACACCTCCAACAACGTCAACACATGATCTACTATCACTACAGGGGTCTAAAAGGTCATTTTTTATGCATTAAAAGTGTTATGACTATAGGGTGTTACATTATATCTCCCTTGGAATCATTCATCCCCGAATGATGGATAGGAACTTGTTGAAGCTCTAAAAGTATGGAATGAAGATCGTAAGATCTCATTAAACATTTTACCCCAACCAAATATACGAAGGTATCAAAAGAGCTTCATGATCACCCCTAGGGAAAAACGTAAGAACGAAGTGTGAGATAATAAGGATTTATATAGAGATGACCTTGCATATGATTTCTAGGGATCATAATCATCACAACATATGTTATGAGTTTATTAGGTCTAATTTACATCGGTACAATCATGAAAAGAGATTTCACGGGAGATAGGAATAGAAGCATTCTCTACCATACAAGATATAATGAAAAGACTTGATTCATCTATGCCCAAATAATAAATAATATACATCATCATTTCCAACTTACAATTCTCCCATCACACATCTAACCACAAGAGTTTGAGTCTCTCTACATAGTACTCCTATGTTGAAACCTAACTCGCAAAAAAGAGGTGTTAGTTTAAGCTATGGGACCCCATACTCTACATCCCTTTAAGAATATTACTTCACACTTTCATCATAATCAACACCCTTAGGCCTGAAATCAAGGAGTAATAATAACATAACACATTGGTTTGCATTTTCATAAATCACCACATCAACCTATCATTACTACACCCACTTCATGTATCTCCCCACTAAGACCAGCAAATTCAATCACTCTCATAAAGAGTTTTGACCCATACCTTATTCCTAACTATTTCACATAATAAAAGTTCATCTCCTTCTTCCCCCTTCACCTATAACCTTAGCTCGAGAATCACATCAAAATTTTTCACATTCAAGAACATCTACTCTCCTACCTAAGACATTACTATGCTTCTACGACCACCATCATATTAATATATGGAGGACCCGATCATAAGCATCATGAAAGGGAGTAACACTGTTAGATTATAACATATACTTATTACACTAGTAAGATGGGACATGAGGTGAAGATACAATACGATGGACATGAAGTGTTGCATATATCAAGTGTCTGGATCATAAGTAGAGAGTCGTTCTGGCACAAAAAAACACAATATGGGTTCTTAGGACTAGGAATGGTGTGAAATCATGAGTGCCCATATCATGAACTAAATAGCATAAAGCCAGAATTTTATGTAGTTAACAACTAAGACAAGGACTTCCACTTAAAGCTATTGCTCCTCATTTTATTTTCATAATCTTTATCACTTTGGCTAATCTTGACATAAAATGAATTAGTATCATATAGAAGAACATAGTTTCTTGGAACTAAGAATTATATGAGACATGGATTTTATGAATTATGAGCAACATAAGAAAGAGCTTGGATACTTGGAAAATATGATCACTGAGGGACACCATTGCTTCTAGTTTGAAGGTTAGAACATAAACATAAGTCCATAGAGAACTTGAACCATAGGCATAGGCATGACTTTAATACATGACATAGGACATTAGCAGAATGACCTCTTAAATTAAAGTGGGAGGAGTATTCTTGAATAGGAATAGGTTTATCATGACTCTTACCTGAAACTTTCCACCATGAGAAGATTCAAGAACTACCTTAGTTCATCATCTCCCCCTTAGATCAAAATCACAATCCTAGACCTGTAGACATATCCCCTCATCAAATCTAGGACCTCCGCCCTTCGGGACACTAATCATAACTTTCTCAATCCCTAAATTCATCAAATTATGACTAAAATTATCATGGGCATGGTCATTCATGCTTCTAAAAACTTAAAACTTCATATTTAACTCCTTAAAATACTAGAATTACACCTCTAATAACATAACTTACTGTAATACCCCGTATTTTCCTAGCTTAATTTAACTCTCAGTATATGAGTATTCATATATAAAATTTTCAAAATACTCACTATTTTTTATTTTAGATCTTACCAATGCATAGGAAAGTCAGTCAGCTACCCAACAATATAAAATTCACCCAAATCCGATACTCGAGCGAAGAGTTAGAGCCATTTTTGTAAGAGAGTGTGCCAACTGGCACTTCACTGCGTCGCGAAAACCAGCCAACTGGCATTCGTCAGTTTCCAGTGGAGCTCCATAATAATGGTGCGTCATGCCAATGTCCCAGTTCATAATTGTCAAATTATAGTAAGGCTCCACGATTTTACCACATCGCACCATAGGACAAATTCCCAGTCGTCCTTTTTAAACAGTTCTAGTGGAATTCCAGTAGCATGACACGATGGTGGCGCGTGGCCCCAGGGTCCAAAATTGAGTTTTTTAGTGATGAATTTTATATCATTCCCAGGGGTAGTTTGGTATTTTTTACACGACCCTAATCAGTCCTAAACACAAAATTTAGCCCTAAAAGAGCACTAATTGCTTATTATTTCATTATTTACTCAAGGATTAAAATATTCTCTCTCAAAGGGGAAAACCCCTAGCTTCAAGAAATCAAGAACAAACTCAAGAATTCCTTCAAGAACCTTCAAGAATTAATATACCCAGGTATGTTAGGTGTTCATTCATGAGTTCTTTTCACCCATGAAGTCCAAGAACCCTTTTTAAACTTACAAGATCTTAGATTTATGAACTTCATACTCAAAATTGATCGTGTTCATGTCCATGATAGTATTTGGGTTTCAATTCCAGATTAATTATAAGTTTCCATGAAATTAAAATAGTTATGTGATAAATTCTATGAATTGCATGCTAAATCCTTGAATTTGCAATTGAGTATTGTATTCATGGTGTTTATGTGTTGGCCATTACCATGTGAAGTAATCCATGTTCCCCAAGTATTTGCTAAAATGCCTATGTGAAGTAAAAAGTGGAATCATGACATATCATTGTGTGGTCCCAATCATGTATAAGCTTATGCCCTACAAGTATTTGATAAAATATCTCTATGAATGAATTATGAACACATGGACATTGTAATTCTTTTCAAGATCAAGCCATGCTTTACTTTCATGCTATCGAGTCCTGGGGGTATTCAATCCCAAAAATCTAGTTGTTTACCTAGAGCTACAGTAGTAGTTATAGAATAGTCTCAGTCATGACACAAAATAGTAGTACTCAGTCAGTTAACAGAACTCAGTAAACTCAGTTAGTTACAGAACTCAGTAACATTCTAGTTTAACTTAGTATAATTAGTTCAGTGTCTATTCAATTGGGAGAAGGATTCAGCACTGAATGAACCGAAAGATGGGGGATCACCTACTAGTAGTGGGTATGATCCTTAAAAGTAGTCCTTGCATTCTAGAACTATGTAGCCAGCATAGGTTGAGATATTAACCTACCAGTTGAGGGTTGATGAGGTGTTTTAACCTACCAGTTGAGGGTACCACCATTCTCAGTAGAGTACCAACCAGATGAGGATAAATTTTTAGCTTGTCTTTTCCTATGGCACAGTACTGACACCCTTCCAACTAGGGTTACAGGTTGGACCCTAGTTATCTTATTTGGGGTATGTCAGTTAGATGATTACTTCCCACAGTCTTAGTTTCAGTCTCATAATAGAACTCAGTTCAGTTCTACAAATCAAGACTATCAGATATAGTCAATTAGTTTTAGTAACTCAATTATCAGTCATCTCAGATATTAGTTACTTAGTTATCAGAACTCAAAACTCAACTTTAGTAAAAGCACAGTTACAGTATACACGTATAAGCATAGTATTGTATACTCAGTATTTACAGTAGTTTCAGTTATCCATGTACACTCATATTCAGTTACTCTATATCATTCAGTTAGTTATTGTTCATCCATGTGAACCCTTGCATTCAGCCTTACCTCATCTAGCATACTAGTACATTCCACGTACTGACGCATACTCTTTTTTGTGCTATGATGTCTTATATCATAGGTTCAGGTGCTCAAGTTCCCGACCATGCATAGACAGATTCAGCCAGCAGTATCAGATTTAGTAGTGAGTCCTCATATATCAAGGATATGCTTTTATTTTAGTATTTCAGTAGTCGAAGTTAGCTGGGGGCTTATCCCATCAACTTTACTTTCAAAAAGTTTAGTTAGAGGCTTTTCAGACTAGACTTACAGATAGTATGTAGTTTTGTAGATTATTATTACAGTTAATATTCTTTATCAGTATTTTAGGTTTTGAGACTTATGGTATTTCAGCCTATTTTCTGCATTACTTTTAGTGTTATTTTCTAGTGCTCACAGCAAGTACTAGTCATAGGCTAGCTTGTGGTCCTTCAGGGTTGCAAGCACCGTGTAGCATCTGGGGTATAGACTCGAGGCTTTACAAACTTGGTATCAGAGCCTAAGGTTCAACAAGGTCCTAGAGAGTCTGAAAGCCGTGTTTAGTAAATTCTTATGCATGTGTGTGTAGCACGCCACACTTATGGACAAGAGGCTATGGCACATTTTTTTGGAAAAGTTTCCCTTCTTTCAGTATTTATGTCGTACGAGTGAGCATAAGCTCAAGTTAAACTCTCGGTCTATTCCTTTCTCCTATTTGTTTATAGAAAATGCCTCCCAGAAAACCTAAAGGAAGAAGAAATAAAAACCAGTCAGCACCTCAGCCCATTCAGGCAGATCCCTTGGACGAGCATATCTCCCATGCAGAACTAAGAGCTACATTCACCCCTCTATCCAATTTAGTAGCAGTTCAAAATAAATAGCCAGCTGATATTTAGGCCAACCTAGTGGCCAATACTGCTGCAGCCAGGATTTGGGACTTCACCCGAATGAATCCTCCTATGTTCTTAGGATCTACGTCAGAAGAGGATCATCAGGAGTTCCTCGATCAGGTTCAAAAAGTCACAGATATCATGAGAGTGACTTACAGTGAGACTGCTGAGTTAGCTGCCTATCAAATACAAGATATGGCTCATACGTAGTTTAAGCATTGAAAGGAAGACAGGGGCACAAATACAGAGCCTATAGAGTGGGAAGAGTTTACTACTACTTTTCAAGATAGATTCTTTCACTTAGAGCTGAGAGAAACTAAGGTGTTAGAGTTCATCAATCTCGGGCAACGCAATATGAGTGTAAAAGAGCATTCTCTCAAGTTTACTCAGTTAGCTAGCTATGCTCCCCATGTAGTAGCAGACAGTAGGTCTAGAATGAGCAAGTTCATGTCAGGGTGTCAGAAAATATAGTTAAAGAGTGCAGAACAATGATGTTAATTGAGGATATAGATATATATAAGATCATGGTCTATGCTTAGTAGATAGAAAAAGCTAAGAATAAGGAGAGATAAAGAGAGAATAAGAGAGCTAGAACAGGTAGCTTCCATTTTACTTAGCCTAAGTCAGGGGGTGGTAATCGTTCCCATTTTTCCCCAAAATCTTCAGTTCCAGCTTCGTCTTTAGCTAGTGCTCCAGTACCTAAGTTTAGAAATAGTAACAAGGATAAGGCGCCAGGCTCTAAATCTCAGGGTAGTGTCAACAGTGCTCTAACAAATCCTCTTTTAGAAATATGGTAGAAACTATCAGGGTGTTTGCAGGGCTGGCAGTGATGTTTGTTTTGGGTGTGGCAAGTCAGTCCATAGAATAAGAGATTGTCCTCAGTCAGGTTCTCAGGGTCAGTATAATCATCCCCCAGCTCAGTCCATCACTCAAATAAGCAGGGTGCCACTTCCAGTGCCACCAGTGGGCAATACCCAAATAGGTTTTATGCACTTCAGTCTAGAAAAGATTAGGAAAATTCTCCTGATGTGGCCATTTATATGTTTATGCCTTGCTAGATCCAAGAGCTTATTTATCTTCCATAACTCTTTATATAGTTGTTAACTTCAAACTCAGTCCAAAAATCCTAGTAGAGCCTTTCTCAGTTTCTACCCCAGTGGATAAATCTATCATAACCCGATGGGTATACAGGAACTGTCCAGTTATGATATCTCAAAAGGTTACTTTAGTAGACCTTGTAGTGCTAGAGATGGCGGATTTTGATGTTATTCTCAACATAGATTGGCTCCATTCATGCTATTCCTCAGTTGATTATAGAAATAAAATTATTTATTTTTAGTTTCCAAATGAACCAGTCCTTGAATAGAGAGGTAGTACTATAATTCTTAAGGATAAGTTGATTTCATACCTTAGAGCAAGAAAAATGATATCCAAGGGATGTGTTTATCATCTTGTGTGAGTCAAAGACTCTAGTTCAGAGATACCTAGTCTTGATTCAGTTCCAGTAGTGAATGAATTCTCAAATGTGTTTCTCAAAGATCTTCTCAAAGTTCCACCCGTAAGGGAAATTTAACTTTGGAATAGACCTTCTTCCAGACACTCAGCCTATATCTATTGGCCATACAGAATGGCACTAGCAGAACTCAAGAAATTGAAAGAAAAGTTGAAGGACCTTTTAGATAAGGGGTTCATAGACCCAGTATTTTCTTGTGAGGCGCACCAATCTTATTCGTGCGTAAGAAAGATGGCTCTCTTAGAATGTGTATAAATTACCATCAGTTGAACAAAGTCACAATCAAGAATAAATACCCACTTCCTAGAATTGATGACTTATTTGACCATCTTCAGAGCACTAGTTACTTTTATAAGATAGACCTCAGATCAGGTTATCATCAGTTCAGAGTTAGAAAATGTGACATTCTGAAAATAGCTTTCCAAACTCGGTACGATTACTTCGAATTCCTAGTCATGTCCTTTGGTCATATTAATGCCCCAGCAGCTTTCATGGACTTAATGAATCACGTGTTCAATCAGTACTTAGACATGTTCATTATAGTCTTCATTGATGAAATTCTTGTCTATTCCCGTAGTGAGAATAATCCCTCAGATTACCTCAGAATCAGACTTAAGACTCTCAGAGCTTATCAGTTATTCGCCAAATTCAGTAAGTGTAAATTTTGTCTAAGGTCAGTAGTATTCCTTGGTCATATTATTTCTGGTGATGGAATTAAAGTTGATCCTCAAAAGACTAAAGCAGTGAGAAACTGGCCTAGACCCATTTCTCCGTCAGATATCAGGAGCTACTTGGGTTTAGCTAGCTATTACCGTCGATTTATTGAAGGGTTTTCATCTATTGCATCCCCCATGTCTAGCTTGACTCAAAAGAAAGTCAAGTTTCAGTGGTCAGATTCCTACGAAAAGAGTTTTCAGGAGTTGAAGACTCGACTCACCTCAACCCCAGTTTTGACTCTAACAGATAGTTCAAATGAGTTTATTGTGTACTGTGATGCATCCAGAGTAAGTTTGGGTTATGTCCTCATATAGAGAGGTAAGGTCATTGCCTATGCCTCTAGATATTTTAAGCCACATGAGAAAAATTACCTGACTCATGATCTTGAGTTAGCAGTTGTAGTTTTTTCCTTAAAGATTTAGAGGCACTATTTGTATAAAGTAAATGTGGATGTGTTCACAGATCACAAAAGCCTGCAGTATGTATTTTCTTAGAAAGATTTGAATTTACGTAAGAGAATATGGTTAGCGTTGTTGAAAGACTATGACATGAGTGTTCTGTATCATCTAAGCAAGGCCAATGTAGTGGTAGATGCTCTCAATAGGTTGTCGATGGGTAGTATGGCTCATGTTGAGAATAATAAGAAGACGTTAGTTCAGGAAGTTCATTAGCTTACCCAACTAGGTGTCCGCTTAGTCGATTCAGCAAAGGGTAATGTGTGGGTGCAAAATAGTTCAGAATCATCTCTAGTTTCCAAAGTGAAGGAAAAACAGGACAGAGATCTCAATCTAGTTAAGCTGAAGGAGTCAGTTAAAGATCAGAAAGTAGATGTTTTCTCCAAAAGGAGAGATAGTGTGTTGCGTTTCCAGGGTTGGCTATGTGTTCCAGGCATAGATGACTTGAGGCAATGAATTCTTGCAGAAGCACATGGTATGCATTACTCTATTCATCCAGGGTCTACTAAGATGTACCACGATTTGCAGGAGGTCTATTAGTAGAGTGGGATGAAGAGAGATGTTGCAGAGTTTGTAGCTAAGTGCTCTACATGTTAGCAAGTTAAGATTAAGCACCAAAAACCTAATGGGTCCATGAAAGAGTTCAGTATTCTCACATGGAAATGGGAAGAAGTGAACATGGACTTTATGATGGGATTGCCTTATACTGGTCGTCAGCGTGATTCTATTTGAGTCATTATAGATAGGATGACCAAATTAACTCATTTCTTTCCAGTCCATACTTCCTATTCAGCCGAGGACTACGCCAAACTCTATATTAGAGAGTTAGTTAGGTTACATGGAGTCCCGGTCTCTATCACCTCAGATAGAGGTACCCAGTTTACCTCTCACTTATAGAAAGCATTCCAAAAGTGTCTTAGTACCCAAGTTCACCTTATTACATCCTTCCACCCTAAGTCAGATGGCCAAGAAGAAAGGACCATTCAAACTCTAGAAGATATATTAAGAGCCTGTGTTGTTGATTTTAAAGAAAGTAGGGATGAAAACTTGCCTTTGATCAAATTAGCATATAATAACAATTATCGTTCCAGTATCCAGATGGCTCTATTTGAGGCTCTTTATAGTAGGAGATGTAGATTTCCAATTGGTTGGTTTGAGGTAGGTGAGGCTGAAGTAGGAGGGCCTGATTTAGTGTTTGATGCCTTAGTGAAGGTTCATTTGATCAGAGAAACGCTTAGGGCTGCCTAAAGCCAAAAGAAACTATATCCAGATGTGAGGAGAAAAGATCTCGAGTTTGAAATTGGTGATTTTATGTTCTTAAAAATATCTCCCATGAAAGGGGTGAAAAGGTTTGGTAAGAAGGGAAAGCTCAGTCTCCGATATGTCGGTACTTACAAAATTCTCAGCTATTTCGGAAAGGTAGCATACTAACTGGAGTTGCCTTCAGATCTAGCTTCAGTACACCCAGTATTCCACGTCTCCTTGCTAAAGAAATGCATTGGTGACCCAGTAGACATAGTTTCCTTAGAGGGCGTAGATATTTAGAATGATCTCTCTTTTGAAGAGGTTCTAATCCAGATCCTCGATCGTCAAATTCACAAACTGAGGAATAAAGAAGTTCCATTGGTCAAATTTCTTTGGCGGAATTAGTCCGTTGAGGGAGCTACTTTAGAAGAAGAAGCAGATATGCGGACCAAGTATCCTCACCTTTTCTCTGCGAATTTAGATTTATCTTAAGGTAACAGCCTCCCTTAGATTTGCTTAGGTCCATGTTCGGTTACAGTTATAAACTTGGTATTCTTTACCGTTGCATATTCGGTCATGCATTCATGAATCAGTTCAGTCATGTACTCATGCATTGGATATTCATGTTCAGTATGAAAACTCAGCTTATCAGTAGCTTCAATTATGTATTCCATGTATCAAATATGCATGTTTAGTGTATAAACTCAGTCCATCAGTTTTTCTCAGCTTAATCGGTCTGATTCAAGAATGAATGTTCCCAAGGGAGAGATATTGTAATACCCCATATTTTCCTAGCTTAATTTAACTCTCAGGACATGAGTATTCATATATAAAAGTTTTATAATACTTAGTATTTTTTAGTTTAGAGCTTACCAATTCATAGGAAATCAGCCATCTTTCCAACATTATAAAATACGCCTAAATTTGATACCTGGACAAAGAGTTACAGCCATTTTTATAAGAAAGTGTGCCAACTGGTACTTCACCGAGTCGTAGAGACCAGCCAAATGGCATTCATCAATTTATAGTAGAGCTCCAAAATAATGGCGCGTCGTGCCAATATCCCAGTTCACAATTATCAAATTCCAGTGAGGCTCCGCGATTGTACCACGTCACGCCATAGGATAAATTCTTGATCGTCCTTTTTAAACAGTTCTAGTGGAATTCCAGTAGCATGGCGCGATGGTGGTGCATGGCGCCAGGGCCCAAAATCGAGTTTTTTAGTGACGAATTTTATATTATTCACAGGGGTAGTTTGGTATTTTTTCTATGACCCTAATCAGTCCTAAACACGAAATTTAGCCCTAAAGCAGCACTAACTGCTCATTATTTCATTATTTACTCAGGGATTAAAACATTCTGTCTCAAAGGGGAAAAACCTTGGCTTCAAGAAATCAAGAACAAACTCAAGAATTTCTTCAAGAACCTTCAAGAATTAATATACTCAGGTATGTTAGGTGTTCATTCATGGATTCCTTTCACCCATGAAGTCCAAGAACCCTTTTTAAACTTACAAAATCTCACATTTATGAACTTTATGCTTGAAATTGATTGTGTTCATGTCCACGATAGTAGTTGGGTTTCAATTCCTAGTTAATTATAAGTTGCCATGAAATTAAAATAGTTATGTGATGAATTATATGAATTGCATGCTAAACCCTTAAATTTGCAATTGAGTATTGTATTTATGATGTTCATGTGTTGGCCATTACCATGTGAAGTAATCCATGTTCCCCAAGTTTTTGCTAAAATGCCTATGTGAAGTAAATAGTGGAATCATGATATGTCATGATGTGGTCCCAATTATGTATAATCTTATGCCCTACAAGTGTTTGATAAAATGTCTCTATCAATGAATTGTGAACAAGTGGACATTGTTATTCTTTTCAAGATCATGCCATGTTTACTTTCATGCCATCGAGTCCTGGGGGTATTCAATACCCGAAAATCTAGTTGTTTACCTAGAGCTACAGTAGTTATAGAATAGTCTCAATCATGACATAAAATAGTAGTACTCAGCCAGTTAACAGAACTCAGTAAAATCAGTCAGTTATAGAACTCAGTATCAGTCTAGGTCAGCTAAGTGTTTATTCAGATGGGAGTAAGATTCAGCACCGAGTGAACCCAAGGATGGGGGATCACCTGCTAGTAGAAGGTGTGATCCTTAGAAGCAATCCTTGCATTCCAGAACTATGTAGCTAGCATAGGTTGAGACATTAACCTGGAAGTTGAGGGTTGATGAGGTGTTTTAACCTGCCAGTTGAGGGTACCACCGTTCTCATTAATGTACCTACCAGATGAGGGTAACTCTTTAGATTGTCTTTAAATATGGCACGGTATTGATACCCTTCCAACTGGGGTTACAGGTTGGACCCCAGTTATCTTATTTAGAGTATGTAGGTTAGATGATTACTTCCCACAGTCTTAGTTTCAGTCTCAGAATAGAACTCATTTCAGTTCTACAGAATCAGGACTGTCATATATAGTCAATCAGTTTTAGTAGCTCAGTTATCAGTAATCTTAGATATCAATTACTGAGTTATCAGAAATCAAAACTCAACTTCAGTAAAAGCTCAGTTATAATATACACGTATATGCACCGTATTGCATACCTAGTATTTACAGTAGTTTTAGTTATCCATGTACTCTCATATTTAGTTACTCTATATCATTCAGTCAGTTATTGTTCATACATATGAATCTTTGCATTCAGCCTTACCTCATCTAGCATACTAGTAAATTCTACGTACTGATGCATACTCTTCCTTTGCGCTATGATATCTTATATCATAGGATCAGACGCGCAGGTTCTCGACCCGACCGCACATACAGATTCAGCAAATAGTATCAGATTCAGTAGTGAGTCCTCATGTATCGAGGTTGTGCTTTTATTTTATTATTTTCAGTAGCTTCAGTATTTCAGTAGTCGGTGTTAGTTGGGGGCTTGTCCCATCAACTCTATTTTCAGACAGTTCAGTTAGAGGCTTTTTAGACTAGACTTCCAGATAGTATTCAGTTTTGCAGATTATTATTATAGTTGATATTCTTTATCAGTATTTCAAATTTTGAACCTTATGGAACTTCAGCCTATTTTTCGCATTACTTTCAGTGTTATTTTCTAGTGCTCATAGCAAGTACCAGTCATGGGTTAGCTTATGGTCCTTCGGGGTTGTAAGCATCATGTAGTGTTTAGGGTACAGACTCGGGGCGTTACACTTACAACTTAACAAAATTTGTAAAACTATACCCAATGCGCATATTGCCTACCTATATTTCCTCAATTCAACTCTATAGTACACAATACAACTACTTCTTAGTCTTCTCCATACTACAAAATTCAAGAGCATGAACTAGGTACACATGACACTTATACCATAAAACCTTATCTAACAACATGCTATCTGGGGTTTCTACTTATTTCTTTATACGCACTTATCCACTTCATGACTCAACCATAATTTATTCTTCTTAACACTAATCCTCATGACTACACACACGCACATATATATATTATAATATTCCACTCCTTATTCCGCAAGTTTCCAACCTAGGCTATTTTAAACATTACATCTTACATTAAGCCTACTAATTTATTGCCATAAAACAGGCATCATTAATCTTAAGCCACTGTTCTTACCACTACAGTCTATATCTAAAGTTCAAGCCTATAGTCTAGCATCTATCATGTACCACCAATGAAGCATACCAAATATTATACTAGTCCATCAAATTGGGAAATCAACCCACATACCTCATTTCACTTAACTACTACCTACAATTACATCCCTTCCATGACATTACTACTACACCTCAAAATTCACCACTTACCTTCTCACATGTTGTACTAGTTTACAACTACTAAAGAAAAGAAAGTCAGGGGTAAAGTAACATAATAGGGATAGTCGATCTTAATCTTATAATTTAACTCATTAAGATCTTATCAACATGTTCTACTATCTCACATCATATTTACTTACCCAAGCATACACCCCTACTACCTTCAAATTCCATTTAAACCAATGAGTCTCTACCAATAACTTATTGACTGATCTAACCCTTTCCATTCACAGCCTACAAATGATTTCTATAACCACCATAACTATCTATTCTGAGATCCTTCTTTGTTTTTGAATAAATAATAATCATAGCTAGCCACTTCCTTTATAGACTACCATACAATCTAAAAATATTGCTACCACACTAGTCTATCACTATAAAATGGCAACCCATACCTCAATCAATGGTTATACAACTAAACTAGCTTCTTTACGCATAAGTCACCCTCATTCTGACTTCTAAGCTTGTGACCTCATTTCACTAACTTCTGGGCCATCTTATAGCTCATAGGTTATGACACTTTATCACATACTACTACTCGGATAGAAATATTGTTTCAACATTCTGCTACAACTCATTACCCTTAAGCATGCCATCTGCAAGAAAGATTTAAAAAGGGAGAATACACTTCATACCTCAGGCTGAAAAGCACTATTTCATTAGGATAAAGTATATACTCAAATTAATACACCTTGAAGCACTAACGGACTCCTCTCAAGTCCTTGTACTATTCCTTAATCTTTTATGACTCAATTTGAAAGGACCACGTCATTTAGACTCTAAGCTTCTATGCTTGAATCAACTCGATAATAAGACATAGTTAATAAAATCATAGTAAAGAAGAAATCTGGATAACTTCCAAATGGACAACACAATGGCACAATCTAGAAAATAAAGAAAAGTGAAACATTTATAAATGCCTAGTAGCTTCCTCCTTATAAGTGTAGCGCGCTACACACCTATAAAAAGGACTCTACCTGATGTGAATTCGCAGACACTCTGGGACCATGAACTATGCTTTGATACCAAGTTTGTCATGACCCAAGCCGAGGCCCTGGCCATGACGGACATCAGGACCAAGAGCCCTACTAACTGGTAATTATATGCTCAATTCATACACTATAAAGAAGTGCGGAAAATAATATAAAATAGAAACAAGGTCATTCTCTTTTACTTCAACTGAACAATATGACATAAGTTCATAAATATTCAAAAACACATGACACTGGAATGCAGAATCTCTACCAACATAAAAACAACTTCTGTATGAATACCGGGACAAGGCCCTCAATCGGACCATGCACTAAAATCAAATAATAATGTCTCATAACAAGGTCTTCCAAAATAAGGAAGGCTCAGCAATGCAACTGCTGATAGAAAAATCTACTGCTTAGCGGGACCCTAGGATTGTGCCTTTAATTCCTAAATATAGGGGGTCAATACAAATGTACTAGTATGTGAAACAATTCAAAATAACATGTTTTCATACAACATAATGAGAGACTTTTGTAAAATAATGAACATAATGCATAAGTGAAAACATATAGGCATACTTTAATGAACTTCAAAACACCTCTTTGAAACCATGACTCACTCTTTATCTTACTCCTGAGCTTGATGGATCAACCTACATACATGTTAATCTATGAGCTATATGGATCTCGCCCATAACCCGACGACTAGGCTCCCAATCCAAGTTTGCCTCAAGAATGGGAAATATCATGAAAAAGTATGCCCACTTGCTGACATACCATGCTATCCCACTTGTCGAATAGCACATAAAGACTCGTATTGGCAAAACATGATTTCGGGCTAAGAGTTATATGAACTCAAGTGTTCTTCGGGTGACCAACTGGCTCTCTTTAAGCCCAGTTTTGATTCA
Organism: Capsicum annuum; assembly: GCF_002878395.1. Taxonomy (NCBI): domain Eukaryota; kingdom Viridiplantae; phylum Streptophyta; class Magnoliopsida; order Solanales; family Solanaceae; genus Capsicum; species Capsicum annuum. The sequence goes on along the minus strand of NW_025873727.1, from coordinate 43,061 downwards.
TTAAAACCATACTCTATACCTTTACAACATTTATTTCATTCATGTTAAGGGCAAACCATAATAGGTATCGTCATACCTAGACTTTCAAGCCATTACGTATCATATCATAAACCATAGCCTTTTTTATAAAATAAATCATTTACATGTAACGCCCCGAGAGTACATCCTGGGCATCCACGGTGCTTACAGTACCGAAGGACTACAAGCTAACCCACGAGCTGGTACCTACTGTGAGCACTAAATAAAATATAATATACGTGGAAGAACAACTGATAAGCTATAAGGTTTTAAGTAATGAAAATTGGCAGAATCTATAAACCCAACTGATAAAATAATCTAATAAAGTCAACTAGAGTTTGAATACTAAATAACTGACTGTAGTGACTGAAAACCACTATGTTTACTAAATGTGAGTTGATGGGCCAGGCCCCAACTAACTCCGACTAACTACTGAACTGAAAACATGAAGTAAAATAGTCTGTCCTTAAAATAGGAGGACTCACCACCGCTACGATGGATAGTCTGAGAAGTCTAGGCCTGATTCAGGAACTAGGTGTCTGAACCTATTATATGATACATTATTGTGTAAAAAAAGAGTATGGGATCAGTACTTTGAATGTACTGGTATACTAAATGAGATAGGATGATATGCATAGTCTCATGAACATGAATAAGAATTGTCTGAATATATGTGTGTATATATATAACATGTAATACTAGATAGAGTGCATAAAATTTGTAGACACTGAGGATACATGAAGTCTATAAAAACTAAGGACACATGAAATTTGTAAGTACTGAGGATGCATGACCAAGCATAAAACATATCCTGAATATAAGTTGTAAATACTGAAACACTGAATCACTAATACCTGTATGCTATGGTCAGGCAACTGAAATTGAATTTTTGGACTGATTATTGGTCTGAGACTGTGGGAGCTATCATCTAACCAACATGCCCCAAATGAGCAATTTTGGGGTCCAACCTGTAACCCCACTTAAAATGGTGTTAGTACCATGCCACGGGTACTAACGTTGGTTGTGTGGATCCACTATATTGATGTACTGTCCCAAAAGACTAAGGGTGTCAAGCCTAATCTGATGGGTGACCCCTGGGAGGTAGTCAAGTCTAATCTGATGGGTGACTCCTCTTATCCTATGCTAGATACGTAGTTTTGGAGTTTAGAGACTGCTACTAACGACTCTGCCTATCTGATAAAGAAGTTTCCATCCCTGTCCTCAGTCAGTGCTAAATCCTACTCCCAATTAAACTAACTCAGAATACTGAGTTGTTATGAATTTAACTGATTATGATAACTGACTGAACTGATATTGCACATAATATATCTAAAACTATTCTGAATCTACAGAGACTAAGTAAACAACTATATTTTTGGGTATTCCTAACCCCCAGGACTCAATAGTAATAATAGTAAAATAGTATTAATCTTTAAGGACATAACATGGGAGCATTTATTTAAAATCCACTCTTGTAGGAATTTCATCAAACACTTGATATGCATAGTGTACATTAAGCATGAGAATAGTTTAAAGCTTGTAGTAAAAGCACAATTTCAATTCCAATATCACAAATCATGAATAAAATCAGTGGACAACAACATCTAAACATGTGGAGTGTAATAATCAACATCAATTTCATGAAAATATGGTATAGGACAAGATTCATGGGATTTTATGGTTAAAATCACAATTTCAAATCATAAATAACTTTAAAAGATCATAACTTTGTATTTAAATTGGATATGTGGGCTTCATGGGTGAAAGGGATCCATGAATGAACACTTAACATACTTTAGAAAATTTATTCTTGAAGGTTCTTGGTGAAATTCTTAAAGATTATTCTTGATTTCGTAAAGCTAGGGTTTTATTAATTTGAGAAAAAGTGATTTATTCTTGAGAGAAAGTGAGTAAATAATGACATAATAGGTTATTTAGGGCATTAATCTTGTATTTAGGGCTGATTAGGTCCATGAAAAAAACACCAAATTACCCCTGAAATGATTTAATAATTTCGTCACTAAAAACCCGATCTTGGCCTTCACCGCGATACGGTGGCATTGCGTTGAGCCACTAGAAATAGACTGGGAACTATGTGAAAAGGACAAACACAAAATTGACCCTTGGAGCAATGTGGTGGTATCATGGAGTCCACTGGAAAGTGACAATTGGGAAATTGGACATTGGCGCAACGCGATGGAATAGCGTTGCCTCACTGGAAATTGAAAATTATGAACTGAAACATAGGCGCAATGTGGGATTATCATGGTGGCACACTGTACAATGACAATTGCTATTTGGACTGACTCCGGGATGCAGTGTTGCACTAGGTGGCACACTATTTTACAAAAATTGCTCTAACTCTTCGCCCAAGTATTGGATTTGGGCGAATTTTATATCGTTGGAAAGCTGACTGAATTTCCTATGCAATGGTAGGTCTTATTCTTAAAAATTCTAAGTATTATGAAAATTTTATATAGAGATACTCATATACTGAGAGATAAACTGAGCTAGGGAAATACAGGGTATTACAGTATCTCCCTTTGGGAACAATCATCCCCAAATGAGACTGATTAAGTTGGGAAGTACTGATAGCCTGAGTTTACATACTAAACATGTATAGCTGAAGCATGGATTACATGACTGATACTACTGATAAACTAAGTTTTTCATACTGAACATTCATATCTGATGCATGAGTACATGGCTGGACTGATTCATGAATACATGACTGTCATAAAGATGATATGCAATGATAACTGAAGTTTATAACTTTAACTGAACATGGTACTGGGCAAATCTAAGAAATACTATTACCTTAAGCTGAATCTGAGTTTGTGGAGAAGAGGTAAGGATACTTGATTCGTATATCTGCTTCTACTTCCCAAGTAGCTCCCTCAATGGACTGATTCCGCCAAAGAACTTTGACCAAAGAAAATTATTTGTTCCTCAGTCTATGAATCTGATGATTGAGAATTTTGACTGGGACCTCTTCAAAAGAGATATCATTCTAAATGCTTATGCTTTCTAAAAAAACGATAGCTACTGGGTCTCTGATGCACTTCTTTAGCAAGGAGACGTGAAATACTGGGTGCACTGAAGCTAAATCTAAAGGCAACTCAAGCTCGTAAGCTACCTTTTTTAAACAAATGAGAATTCTATAAGTACCAATTTATCAGGGACTAAGCTTCCCCTTCTTGTCAAACCTCTTCGCTCCCTTCATGGGAGAGATCTTTAGGTACACAAAGTCACCAATCTCAAACTTAAGATCCTTTCTCCTCACATATGCATACGATTTTTATTGGCTCTGGGCTGCCCTAATCCTTTCCCTGATCAACTGAACCTTTTCTAAGGTATCAAACACTAAGTCAGGACCTACTACTGTGGCCTTACCTACCTCGAACCAACCAATTAGAGATCTATATCTCCTACCATAAAGAGCTTCAAACAGAGACATATGAATACTAGAATGATAGTTACTATTATATGTGAATTCAATCAAAGGTAAGTGCTCATCCGAACTATCTTTAAAATCAACAACGTAAGCTCTTAACATATCTTCTAGAGTCTGAATGGTCCTTTCTACTTGACCATCTGTCTGAGGGTGAAAGGTTATACTGAGGTAAAGTTGGGTATCAAGACCCTTCTAAAATGCTTTCCAAAAATGAGAGGTGAACTGCGTGCCTCTATCTGAAATAATGGATACTAGAACTCCATATAACCTAACCAACTCTCTGAGGTAGAGCTTGACATAGTCCTCGGCTGAATAAGAGGTATGGACTGGCAAGAAATGGGTTGATTTGGTCATCCTATCTATGATAACCCAAATAGATTCATATTGATGGCGGATACGAGGCAAACCCATCACAAAGTTTATATTCACTCCTTCCCATTTCTATGTGGAAAAACTGAGCTCCTGCATGGACCTACTAGGCTTCTGGTGCTCAATCTTAACCTGCTGACACGTAGAGCACTTAGCTACAAACTCTGTAATATCTCTTTTCATACCACTCCACCAATAAATCTCCCATAAATCGCGGTAATCTTAGTGGCCCCTGGATGAATTGAGTACCGTGCACCATGCGCTTCTGGAAGAATTTGCTGCCTCAAGTTGTCTAGACCTGGCATAAATAGTCTACCCTAGCAACGCAAGACACAATTTTCCACTTGGGAGAAAACCTCTACTTTCTGACCTCTGACTGATTCTTTCAACTTGACTCGACTGGGGTCTCTATCTTGCTTTTCTTTCACTTTGGAAACCAAAGAAGATTCTGAACTATTCTGAACCTAAACACTACCCTCAACAAAATCAACCAAGCAAACACTTAATCTGGCAAGCTTATGATCTTCCTGAATTAGCTTCTTCTTATCATTCTCAACATGTGCAACACTACCCATATACAATCTACTGAGAGTATCTGCAACTACATTGGCCTTGCCTGGATGATACAAAACACTCATATTGTAATTTTTCAACAACTCTAACCACCTTTTCTGAAAAAAATTTAATTCTTTCTGAGAGAACACATACTGAAAGATTTTATGGTCTATGAACACATCAATATGCACCCCATATAAATAATGCCTCCAAATTTTTAAGGCAAACACTATAGCTGCTAATTTAAGATCATGGGTAAGGTAATTCTTTTTATGGGGCTTAAGCTGTCTGGTGGTGTAGGCTATGACCTTACCTCTCTGCATTAGGACATAACCCAAACCTACTCTAGATGTATCACAGTACACAAAAAACCCATCTAAACCATCTAGTAAGGTTAAAACTAGGCTTGAGGTGAGCCGAGTCTTCAACTCCTGAAAACTCTTCTCACAGGAATTTGACCACTGAAACTTGACTTTTTTTTTAGTTAATCTGGACATGGGGGATGTAATAGATGAAAATACTTAACAAACTGACAATAATAGCCATATAAACCCAAGAAACTCCTGATATCTGATAGAGAAATGGGTCTAGGCCAGTTTCTCACTGCTTCGGTCTTTAGAGGATCAACTTTAATGACATCACCGAAATTAAAATTTGCACTTACTGAATTTAGCAAACAATTGATGGGCTATAAGAGTTTGCAACACTATTTTAAGATGATTTGCATGATTGTTTTCAGTACGAAAGTAGATAAGGATGTCATCTATGAAGACTATGATAAACATGTCTAAGTACAACTTAAACACTCGGTTCATCAAGTCCATGAAAGCTACTAGGGTATTGGTGAGACTAAATTACATGACTATGAATTTGAAGTGACCATACCAAGTTTTGAAAGCTATTTTTGGAATGTTACATTCTCTGACTCTGAGCTGATGATAGCCGGATCTGAGGTCTATCTTGGAGAAGTAACTGGCACCCTAAAGTTGGTCAAATAAGTCATTGATTCTAGGAAGTGGATACTTATTCTTGACTGTGAATTTGTTCAATTGACTATAGTTAATACACATTCTGATAGAATCGTCTTTCTTACACACGAATAGAACTGGTGTGCCTCACGGGGAGACGCTGGGTCTGATGAACCCCTTGTCTAAAAGGTCCTTTAACTATTCTTTCAATTCTTTGAGTTTGGATAGAGCCATTCTGTATGGTGGAATATAAATAGGCTGAGTGTCTGGAAGAAGGTCTATTCTAAAGTTAATTTCCCTCTCGAGAGGAACTTCAGGAAACACATCTGAAAATTCATTTACTACTAGAACTGAGTCAAGGCTAGAAGTCTCTAAACTAGAGTCTCTAACTTGAACAAGATGGTAGATACATCCCTTGGATATCATCTTTCTTGCCCTAAGATACGAAATGAATCAACCCCTAAGATCTGTAGTACTACCCCTTCATTCAAGGACTGGTTCATTTGGAAACTGAAAAAGAACAACTCTATTTTTGCAATCAACTGAAGCATAGCATGAATGGAGTCAATCTATGTTGAGAATGACATCAAAATCAGTCATCTGTAATTCCACAACATCGACTAAGATAAATTTCTAAGATACTATGACCAAGCAGTTCTTGTATACCCACCGGGCTAGAATAGAAACACCTACTGGGGTGGATACTAAAAAAGGCTCTGCTAAGATTTTGGGACTAACTCCAAAGTTGATGGTTATATAAGGAGTTAAAAAAAAAAAACTCCTGGGTCTAATAAAGCATAAACATGTAAATAAAAGACTTGCAACGTACCAGTAACTATGTAGAAGAATTTTTTTGATCTTGTCGAGACTGAAGAGCATACAATCTGTTTGGACACTAACCATTGGTAGCACTAGAAGTGGCACCCTAGTGAGTCGAGCGGCCGACTGGAACTGATGACTGGTGGTACTAGCCTTGTTAGCGCAACTCCCTACCTTTCTGAGCTACTACCCAACATTTCCTAATTTGATGGACTGGCTTACCACACCTAAAGGATACATCACCGCCATCTCTATACTCACCCTAATGGTTTCTACCATATTTTTTGCAAAGAGGATTTGTACTAGACTTGTTAACACTGCCTTGGGACTTAGAGCTTGGGGCCCTATACCTATGATCATTCCTGAACTTGGGTACTGGAGCACTAGCTGAAGATAGAGCTGGAACTGAGGATTTTTGACAAAACTGAGGACGGTTACCACCTTTTGACCTTGGCTGACTAAAATTAAAACTACCCAATCTAGCTCTCTTATTCTTCTCTTCTCTCTCCTTAGCCTTCTACTCCTCAATATATTGAGCATGGACCATCAACCTAGATAAGCCCATCTCTATAATTAGCATTGCACTCCTTGACCATGTTGTCAGATACACCAGATACAAACTTACTTCTCTTAGATCTGCTATCAGCTATTATATGAGTGGCATACCTGGCTAATCAAGTGAACTTGACAGAATACTCCCTCACTGTCATATTACCCTACTTCAATTTAATGAACTCTAACACTTTAGCCTCCCTCAACTCCAGTGGGAAGAACCTATCTAAAAATGTAGTAGCAAACACTTCCCATTCTACAGGCCCTACAACTGTGCCTCTATCTGCCTTTCACTGCTTAAACCATGTATAGGCCATATCTTGCAACTGGTAAGTAGTTAATTTAGCACTCTCACTAGAAGCTACCCCCATAATATCTATAGTTTTCTGTACCTGATCAAGGAAATCCTAAGGATCCTCTTCATACTTAAATCCCAAAAAGAAAGAAGGGTTCATTCGGGTGAAGTCTCAAATTTTGGCTGCGACAACATTATCTAGTCAGTTGGCCGGAATAGCATTGGCAGTGTATTCTGAACCGTTACATACTGGGCTAGAGTAGTGAATGCAGCTCTAAATTTTGCATGAGAAACATGCTCATTTAGGGGATCTTTCTAAACGGGCTGAGGTGCTGGCTGGTTTACATTTTTTCTTTTGTTTGTCTTTCTGGGAGGCACATTCTATAAATGAAAGGGAGAATAAATTAGACAGAGAGTTTAACATGAGAATTATACCTACTCGCACGACATGAATACTGAAAGAAGGAAAAATTTTCCTAAATGTCTCGTAGCCTTTCATCTATAAGTGTGGCGCACTTTACACCCATGTATAATACTCTACTTGATACGGCTTTCAGACTTCCTAGGACACTTTAAAACCTTAGCCTCTGTGGCTTTCAGACTTTCTAGGACACTTTAAAACCTTAGGCTCTGATACAAAGTTTTTAATGCCCCGAGAGTACACCCTGGGCATCACACGGTGCTTATAGTCCTGAGGAACCACAAGCTAACCCATTATCTGGTACCTGTTATAAGCGCTAAATAAAATATAATATACGCAGAATAACAACTAATAAGACATAAGGTTTTAAGTAATGAAAACTGATAGAATTTGTAAACCCAACTAATAAAATAATCTGTTAGAGTCAACTAGAGTCTGAATACTGAATAACTGACTTAGTGTCTGAAAGCCTCTATGCTGACTAAATGTGAGTTGATAGGATAGCCCCTAACTAACTACTAAGCTGAAAACATGAAGTAAAATAGTCTGTCCTCAGAATAAGAGGACTCGCCACTGCTATGGCTGATAGTCTGAGAAGTCTAGGTGCGATCGGAGAACTGGGCGTCCGAACCTATGATATGATACATCATAGAACAAGAAAAGAGTGTGTGATCAGTACTTTGAATGTACTGGTATGCTAAATGAGATAGGCTGATATGCATGGTTTTATGAACATGAATAATAACTCTCTGAATATGTGTGTATATATATATATATAACATGTTATACTGGATAGAGTGCATGAAATCTGTAGACACTGAGGATACATAAAGTCCATAAATATCGAGGACACGTGAAATCTGTAAATGCTGAGGATGCATGACCAAGCATAAAACATGTTCTGAATATAAACTATAAATACTTAACCGCTGAATTCTGATAACTGAATCACTGATATCTATATGCTATGGTCAGGAAACTGAAACTAAATTTCTGGACTAATTACTGGACAGAGACTGTGGGAGCTATCATCTAACCGACATGCCCCAAATGAACAAGTTTGGGGTCCAACCTATAACCCTATTTAAAAGGGTGTTATTACCGTGCCACGGGTACTAATACTGGTTATGTGGATCTACTATACTAATGTACTGTCCCGGAGGACTAAGGGTGTCAAGCCTAATTTGACGGGTGACCCCTGAGAGGTAGTCAAGCCTAATTTGGTGGATGACTCCTCTTATCCTACGCTGTCTATGTAGTTTTGGAGTTCGGGGACTGCTACTAACGACTCTACCTATCTGATGGGGAAGTCTCCATCCCTATCCTCGCTCGGTGCTAAATCTTACTCCCAACTAAACTGACTCGGAATACTGAGTTGTAATGAGTTTAACTGATTATGATAACTAATTGAACTGATATTGCTCATAATATGTCTGAAACTGTTCTGAATCTACTGAGACTAAGTAAACATCTATATTTTTGGGTATTCCTAACCCCCAGGACTCAATAGTAATAATAGTAAAATAGTACTAATCTTTAAGGACTAACATGGGAGCATTTATTTAAAATCCACGCTTGTAGACATTTTATCAAACACTTGATATGCATGGTGTACATTAAGCAAGAAAATAGTTTAAAGCTTGTAGTAAAAGCATAATTTCAATACCAATATCACAAATCATGAATAAAATCAGTGGACAATAACAGCTAAACATGTGAACTATAATAATCAACATCAATTTCATAAAAACATGGTATAGGACAAGATTCATGGGATTTCATGGTTAAAATCACAATTTCAAATCATAAATAACTTTAAAAGATCAAAACTTTGTATTTAAATTGAATATGTGGGCTTCATGGGTGAAGGGACCCATGAATAAACACTTAACATACCTAAGAAGATTTATTCTTAAAGGTTCTTGGTGAAATTCTTAAGGATTATTCTTGATTTCTTGAAGCTAGAGTTTTATAAATTTGAGAGAGAGTGATTTATTCTTGAGAGAAAGTGAGTAAATAATGACATAATAGGTTATTTAGGGCATTAATCTCGTGTTTAGGTCTGATTAGGGCCATGGAAAAATACCAAACTACCCCTGAAATAATTTAATAATTTCTTCACTAAAAACCCGATCTTGGCCTTCACCGCGACGTTGTGGAATTGCGGTGAGCCACTGGAAATCGACTGGGAACTGTGTAAAAAGGATGAATGTGATATTGACCTTTGGCACGATGTAGTGGTATCGCAGAGTCACACTAGAAAGTGATAATTGGGAAACTGGACATTGGTGCGATGCGATAGAATCACGTTGCCTCACTGAAAATTGACAATTATGAACTGGAACATTAGCGTGACATGGGTTATCGCGATGGCATATTGGACAATGATAATTGCCAATTAGACTAGCTCCACGATGCGGTGCTGCACCAAGTGGCACACTGTTTTACAAAAGTTGCTCTAACTCTTCGCCCGGGTATCGAATTTGGGCGAATTTGTATCGTTGGAAAGCTGACTAATTTCCTATGTAATGGCAGGTCTTAAACTTAAAAATTCTAAGTATTATGAATATTATATAGACAAATACTTGTGTACTGAGAGCTAAACTGAGTTAGGGAAATACGGGGTATTACATTAGATAGCCACCCCAATAATTCAAAAAGTTCATGAGAACATTCTTAATTCAAATCACATGCAGACGTATACAAAACAATTCTTCTGAAACACATTATCATATGGTGGCCAATCTTTCGTTAAAACACATGTATCTTTTTCTATCAACAAAATGACCACTTGTAAATAAAGAGATTTTTCCCTCTCATCGTGTCATAAACCATTTCAACCACATTAATATAAAGGAACTTACTTTCAAAACCCAAATTCATGCATTCAAAATAACCCACAAATTAAATAGACAATATATTTCATATCAAGAGAGGGATCTTGTTGTCATTCTCTCAATTAAACATTCCAAAATTGAAAACGTACATATATATAAAGGGCTATAATTCAATTCCACGAAAAAGAGTTCAATACAATTTATATACTTTCATCAAAACGATTTCATGACATGCTTTTTTGAAAAACATCAAATCTCTTCTTTGTAACATGATTATAAATCCTCAAACTTGATAATACCATAAAAATTATGCCCATGGAGTTTTTAGGATAATCCTACATACCTTAGTTGACGAAGAAAATGTGAAAATATTGACCTTTTGAGCTTGAATGTGCAAACTATAGGTTTCTTTTCTCTTCTTATGTATAAGGAAGATAAACTAGGGTTTTGAAAGTGTTAATACGTATTTAGGGTCCTTGATTTCATCAATAGATGTTTAGGGATGATTATGGAACATGAAAAGATTTGGTTTCCCTTGAAATAACTCAAAAATGGAGCTCATACACCACAATATATAGGGTAGGCGGGGCCTAGCCCATGGCCAAACCCAAGGTTTGCGGTGCCTAAGCCATCACCAAACAGATGGTAATGTGATGCCTAGCCATCGCCTAAGCTCTATTTTGCAATGCCTACTTAGTTTTGAGGTCGTATAACACCCCCAACACCTCCCACAATGTCCACACATGATCCACCATCACCACAGGGGTCCAAAAGGTTATTTTTTGATGCATTAAAAGAGTATTATGACTATGGGGTGTTACAGTTGCGGCATATGACAACCACATCCAAGTGCCCATGGAGGAACGCATTGGAAATAGCTAGTTGTGTGATATCCCAGCCATTAGTCACATCTAAAGAGAGTAACAATCTAATTTTTGTCGGCTTTACCACCGAACTATACGTCCACAAAGTTAATCCTAGGAAGTTGATGATAGCCCTTGAAAACTAAGCACGACTTGTGACAATCTAGAGATCCATCAGACTTCAACTTTGTTCTGAACACCCAATAATATTTTGAGAAGCCGGTGGAGGTGCAATATCCGTTCTATTCTGTATCAAAGCATTATACTTCTCAGCCATCGCATGATGCCAATGGTCATCCTTAGTAGCTAGTGAGTAACAAGTAGGTACCTCACTACAATGTGCATTATCAAACAAGGAAATAAGCAACTTGGACTTTAATGAGCCTGTTTGAGAATGAGTGAACATGAACAGGATTGGAGGCTATAGAGTTGGACATAAATTAGCATCAGTAGAGGCAGTAGGTAAGGCAATTTAAAAGAGGTCAAAACACAATAGGAGGCCATCACTAGAATCTGATGAATTTAACAAAGATGGAGGGGTGGATCCTAGCAGTGGTGAGTGTATATTTGTTTCAGGTGAAATATAGTGCAAGGCTAGACTAGCTGAAGGTAACAAATAAGTGATAACATCCATCTCTAAGGAAGCATGAAGTGTTGGTTGTGAAAGCAATAGAGGTTGTTGTAACGTTATTAGGTCATTAGCAGAGTTAGTAGATGATGTGGATGTTAACACCCAATTTTGGCTCTTCTTTTCACATAATTAATTTTTTTATGCTTCTTAGTCCTGAAAACTTTATCAAAATGATGCTTTTTGTCCTTCATATTAATTTCACTTTTTGCATAAAGGAAATATTTTTCTTTTACTTTCTTATTTTTATTGATACTAGTTAAGTGTACATGCTTTGCACGTGTGTATGACGATAATGATAAGTGTGTACAAAAAAATAAATTACTATTATTTATATCGAACAATATACTTGACCCGCCTTCAAAAATTTCATTATTATGAATCAGATTCATTTAAAGTCACTTAAGGCGAATTTCTTGGTAGAAAAAATCTTACCCTTCGAAAGATATCTCATTTCTTTCTTTTCATACCACCCACGTCAAGGCAAGTAAAATCACATTCCAGGTCACGCGTCTTCTCATCCAAGACTAATAATTATAAATTATGAAACAAATATATGAATAAAAAATTAGAAAAATAATACGTTGAAATATCAATTATTTAATATTATACTTTGAAATAAAAAAATATATTTTAGAGGCTTAATGATGATACAAAAACATATCGATTGATACAAATTATCCCTAGCACCCATCTCTAAGAACCAGATGAAAGTATGAAATAGGTTATAAATTTGGTTTGCTAACTCATGAAATCTCTAATCCCCATCTTGTTTTATCTTCTAGCCTACTAATGACTTTGTTTGATACTTGTTTGACACAATGGTTTAAATGTTATCATAACAAATCACAATTTTCACTTTATTTTTCTCTCAATAGTTTTTTTTATGTAAGTATGATTTTGACAAAATAGTATTAACTTGAATTACACCTTAATAAGAAATATAACTAACATGAATAAGAAATAAAACATAGAATAGGAAAAGCATACCTTATATTCACTCGTAAATGGCATGAAGTCTCGTTTACACGTTTTACACAAATCTTTCTTCATCTGCAAAACATATTAAAGAATCAATCAATAAGATCAATCAATAATGATTTATTTACGGAATAAATAATATAAGATTATGAAAAAAAAACCATCTTAAAAGTTAAAGAATATCAATTTTATTAAGCCTAATTTAAACCAACAACAAAAAAATATAAAATTATTTTGAAGATAAATTTAAACAACAACAAAAAATGGCATAAAACATGAGCTTAAAAACCCCCATAGAAAAAAGCTCATATTTCCAAAAGAAAAAAAATTTTAAAAAAAAACGTGAAAAGGTAAAAAAAGAATATGGATTCAGGGTTGGAATGTATATGTCAAACCTATATATTTAATTAAAAGAAAATACAACTCTTTATATATATTTTACGACTATTAATTTTTTTTTCATATATTTTAGGATCCATATATATTTTAGAGTTTATATATTTTAAGTAGTTTAGGATTCTTAATTTCTTTTCATATATTTATTTTATCAGGGTTCTTTCCATATATTTTAGGAGTCCTTAATTCAATAATATAATAATTGAAAAAAAAAAAGGTGAAAAGACGATTTTGTCTATTACAGAGCATTTTGATGAAGGTAAAAAGTTTGAATCACTTTTCTAAGAGTTTTCACACTTTTAATATATTATATATATAGATATAGATATAGATATATATATATAGATATAGATATAGATATAGATATAGATATAGATATAGATATA
>NW_025873727.1:0-26519 GCF_002878395.1 Capsicum annuum | reverse complement strand
ATATAGATATAGATATAGATATAGATATAGATATAGATATAGATATACATTTACACACACAAATATTATTGATGTCACAATAAATATTTAAATATTAGTATGTTAACTTTTACTTTTAATTCTAACCGAATTTTATCGTAGCGTTGTAATATTTTATAAATATAGTTGCGTTTTTTAAATTTATATGTATATGCATATAATACGTACATTATGAAAATAAATTAGGACGAAAGAAGTATCGCTAAATTAATTAAGTGAAAACAATTGAGAAAAATTAGATTTTTACAAATTTAATTCACTTATGCACAATTTTAGGTAATATGCTCCATTTCTTTTTAGCCTTAGGAACAGCCCAATTAAAAAAAATAGCATCCCAATACCTAAAAAAAGAGCCCAAGACCCCCAAAATCGGGCCAACTCAAAAACAGGGCGGACCTACGTGGTTGTCAAGGGATTTACCTGAAGCCCTTGAAAAAAATTAAGTTATATATATAAGGTATAAAATCTATTTTTATGTACAAATATTAATTTTGAACCACCTAAACTTAAGATGTTAGATAACTCAGTGGTGTTGGGCTGCTTCTTGGGTCGCTTGCTCTAGCCTCACTTTGCATGTTCGATTCCCCCTCGGCCACAGGTTTGTTTCCTTTTTTAAAAAAGAAAAAAGTTCACTTGTTGTCCTAGTATAACTGCTACTATTATTAAAAAAAAATTCTAGCTACTGCTATTAAAAGAAAAAACACCATCAAAAGTTAAAATACAAGATCAACAAAAACTTAAAACCCTTTTTCCTTTTTCCAAATTTTAAAAACCCAAAACCTCAATTGAAATAGAATTTGAGAATTCTCAAAGTCAAATCCTTCACCCAAAGTTACAACTTTTTTTTCTTAAACTTTCTTTCATTGTTACTTTCCATTCAAGAGTACTGATGAAGAGATATTTTTCTTAAGTATCAGTTTAAATTCTGTCGCACAGTCAACCTAATCGAGAAGAAAATAGGAATAAGTTAGGAGTATCATTGCATTCTTCTCAAGAATTTGACTTAAACTCTTAACCTTCTCAAGGTTGGTTCAGGTGAAATAACTCCAATTTTTGAATTTTATCCAAATGATCATAATGTGATTAGAAGAGCATATCTTCTGAAAAATTATTGTCAACCTCAACCACAAGAGTTTCCTCAAATAAAAAAATGTGGAGATATATGTAACGCCCCGATTATCTGAATCGAAATGCTATACGGTGCTTATGACCCCGAAGGACCACAAGTTAACCCATGAATGAAATTTGCACCTGTACACTGCATAATATGATATGAAAATGCGGAAACATGCACTGAGAGGCCGTAAGGTTCAATACTGAACATAACTGAATAATAACAATAACGTCTAACATAGAGTGGTATCTCGATACCAAAACAAAACTAAAATACTGAAGTCTGAAAAAAAAACATAAAAAAATATTGTAGTCATCTGAAAGCCTCTAACTGTCTGACTAAGGAGTTGATGGGACATGTTCCCACCCTTGGATTCACTTGGTGCTAATTTCTACTCCCATCTAAAGAAACTGAACATGATTGACTGACTGTACATGGACTGACTTTACTGAGTTCCATCGGCTGACGGAATACTATTGATATCTGATAACTGACTAAGTTCATGAGATTACTGATCTTACTGAGTACTTAGTTCATAAGATTTCTGAGATTTCCTGAGTCATATGACTGACTGACTGACTTTTATGGAATATGGCTTGACTGAGAGTATCGTGAAAACATGACATGGCTCTAGGCACACACCTATATTTTTTGGGTACAAGTACCCTCAAGACTCGATAGAAGGAAACTGACAAGGCATGACATTCCTGAATGCATGACCAACACCAACAATCCATAATATTTCTTGATCATAGGAATAGAGTTCATAATTCATAATGCCATAAATAAGGGATTTCATGCTTCACTTGGTTATCATAGTCTTGATAATGGAAGGGAATGAATATAACATGTACATACTTGCATGATATCAATATCATGAACGTTGTATAACACAACAGTCAATAGACAACAAGAGCATGGAAATTGTGTTGCATCATAAGGGTTAGCATGGACTTGTCATTTAGATACTATTGAGTCATAAGGAACATGATTCTATAATTCTAGGCATTTTATCAAATACCTTACATGCACACGTTATAGCATAGGTGAAATCATCAATTTAAGAATCTAAAACTACCTAAACTCATAGGTTTTCAATCAACAAACTCACATACTTCATGGAAAGGCATCAAGACACCATCTTGAAACATAAATAACAACTATCAACATGAACATGATCAAATCACAACAAGCAAATCACAATAGGTTATTTAAAATATGATTCTTGGACTCAAAAAAAGAAAGGGATCTGTGGATGAACACTACGCATACCTTAATTCATGATTTTGTGAAGATTGACAGAGAGATTTTTGAAATTTGATGATGAATTTCCTTGGAATTGAACCTTCTATGAAAATCCTAGGGCTTGTTCTTAAGAGTAATTGAGTATAAGTTGTTGAATTATGGCCAAATCTCGTGTTATAAGGCTTATATAAGGTGGAAAAATTGACCCTTTTAACCCTAGGACACATCTTTAATTTCTGAGAAAATTTTCCCAATTTTCATCCATGGCGCGACGCGCCACTATCGCGCCAAGTAACTGGAAAATGACAAATAGGAATTTTCGCCACCTTGTCTGCGACCTAGAAGTTTGGAGTGACGCGCCACTATCATGGAGCAATACTGGAAATTGAAAATTATCATTTGAGCTATCTCTGCGACGCGCTGGAGGCTCAGGTGATACACTATCTCACTAAAAAGGCTCTAACTCTTCGCCTGGGTGTCGAATTTGGGAGAATTTTATATTGATCGAAAGCTTATTGAATTTCCCACATGAAAAAAGGTGAAAATATTTAAAATTCCTCATGTAATAATCATCATTAACTTTAGAATCTAATATTAGGCATTCTTGGGATGAAATTAGCTTGGAAGAAAATTTTGGGTATTACAATATCTCCCCCTTGGGAACATTCATCCTCGAATGAGACTGGCTGAAAGGGGGAACAATAAGCTAAACATGAACTAAACATGGATGATTGGAACTTGATATCATGACTGACAAGCTAAACATAACATACTGAACATGTATATCTGATCCATGTGTAACTAATTCATGAATACATAACTGAGTGCTCTGAGGAACTAAATTTTCTTATAATGAGAATGCGTATCTGATGCATAATTATATAACTGAGATGGTACATGAATGCATGACCAAATATGCAATGGCACTTGATACCAAGTTTGTGATGACACATCAGCTTGAAATTGAATACCAAATTTTCACTGAATACTGAACGTGAAGCTGAATAAGCTTAAGGAGAATTGTTACCTTGAGCTTGATTTGGATTGGTGGGAAAGAGGTGAGGATACTTGGGACATTCTGCTTCCTAAGTATCTCCCTCGGTGAATTGATTTTGCCAAAGAACTTTGACTAGAGGGACTTCTTTGTTCCTCAATCTACGAGTCTGATAGTCTAACATTTTGACTGGAATCTATTCATAAAAGAGGTTGTTCTGAACAGCAATGCTCTAAATAGGGACTACAACTGATGGGTCACCTGCGCACTTCTTGATCAAAGAAATATAAAAGACTGGATGAACTAAGGTTAGATCTGAAGGCAAATTGAGCTCATAAGCTACCTTGCCGAAGTGACTGAGAATCTTGAAGGGGCCGACATATCGGGGGCTAAGCTTTCCCTTCTTGTCGAACCTCTTCACTCCCTTCATGGGAGAGATCTTTAGATAGGCATAATCACTGATCTCGAACTCGAGATCCTTTTTACGCACATCTGCATAAGACTTCTGTCGGCTCTGAGCAGCCCGGAGTCTTTCTCTGATCAACTGGACTTTCTCTAAGGCATCAAACACTAAGTTGGGTCCTATGACTGAGGCCTCACTAACTTCAAACCAACTAACTAGAGATCTATATCTCCTACCATAGAGAGCTTCAAATAGAGCCATCTGAATACTAGAATGATAGCTATTGTTATATGCAAACTCAATTAAAGGAAAAGGGTTATCCCAACTACCCTTGAAATCAATTGCCCACACCCATAGCAGATCTTTTAAAGTCTGAATGGTCCTTCAATTAAAGGAAAGGGGTCATCCCTACTACCCTTGAAATCAACTGCACACACCCTTAGCATATCTTTTAAAGTCTGAATGGTCCTTTCTTCTTGACCATCTATCTGAGGATGAAAGGCTGGACTGAGATAAACTTGGGTACCAAGACCCTTTTGGAATGCTTTCCAGAAGTGAGAGGTGAACTGGATACCTCTGTATGAGATGATAGATAATGGAACACCGTGTAATTTGAACAATTCCTTAATATAGAGTTTGGCATAATCCTCAGCTGAATAAGAGGTATGAACTAGAAGTAAATGAGCTGACTTGGTCATTCGGTCTACTTAACCTAAACTGAATCATGCTGATGATGAGTTCGAAGCAAACCCATCTAGAAGTCCATGTTCACTTCTTCCCACTTCTAAGTAGGAATGGTGAACTACTGCATGGAACTACTAGGCTTCTAATACTCTATCTTAACTTGCTGACATGTAGAGCACTTAGCCACAAACTTTGCAACATCTCTCTTTATCCCACTCAACCAAAGATCTCCCCCAAGTCGCGGTACATCTTAGTGGCCCCTAGATGAATAGAGTATCGCACACCATGCACTTCTGCAAGAATTTGCTTCCTCAAGTCATCTACACCTGGAACATACAAACAACTCTAACAACGAAGAACACCATCTCCTCCATGGGAGAAATTCTCTACTTTCTGATTCTGAACTGACTCTTTTAGCTTGACAAAGCTAGGATCCCTGTCTTGCTTTTCTTTTACCTCAAAATATAGAGATAATTCTGAACTACTCTGAACATACACATTGCCCTCTGAAGAATCGACTTAGCGAATGCCTAGTCTAGCAAGTTGATGAACTTCCTAAACTAACTTCTTCTTGCTGTCCTCAACATGAGAAACTCTACCCATGGACAGTCTACTAAGAACGTCGGCCACTATATCTGCCTTGCCCGGATGATAAAGTACGCTCATGTCATAATCTTTCAAGATATCTAACCACCTTATCTGACAAAGATTGAGATCTTTCTGAGAAAAGACATACTGAAGACTCTTATGATCTGTGAAGAAATCTACATGAACTCCGTAGAGATAATGCCTCCAAATCTTCAAGGCAAATACTATAGCTGCTAACTCAAGATCATGAGTAGGATAATTCTTCTCATGGGGCTTTAATTGTCTAGAGGCGTAGGCTATGACCTTACTATGCTGCATGAGGATACAACCCAAACCTACTCTAGATGCATCACAATACACTATGAACCCATCTAAACCATCTGGAAGAGCTAGAACTGGAGCTGAAGTGAGTCGAGTCTTCAACTCCTAAAAACTCTTCTTGTAAAAATCTTACCACTAAAACTTGACTTTCTTTTGAGTCAATCTAGACATAGGGGATGCAATAGAAGAAAATCCCTCAACAAACCATCTGTAATAGCCAGCCAAGCCTAAGAAACTCCTAATATCTGATGGAGAGACAGGGTGAGGCCAATTTCTTACTACTTCGATCTTCTGAGGATCTACTCTAATGCTATCACCGAAAATGATATGCCCAAGGAACGCTACTGACCTTATCCAAAATTCATACTTACTGAATTTGGCAAATAGCTGATGATCTCTGAGATTCTGAAGTACTGTTCTGAGATGGTATGCATGATCGCGATCTGTGCAGGAATAGACCAGAATATCATCAATAAAGACTACGATGAACATGTCCAAGTACTACTTGAACACACGGTTCATCAAGTCCATGAAAGCTGCTGAGGCATTGGTAAGACACAAAGGACATGACTAGAAATTTAAACTGACCATACCAAGTATGGAAAGTTGTCTTCAAAATGGCATATTCTGTAACTCTAAGATGATGGTAGCTTGATCTAAGGTCTTTCTTAGAGAAATAACCGGCACCCTAAAGTTGGTCAAACAAGTCATCGATTATGGGAAGAGGATACTTGTTCTTGACCGTAACTTTATTGAGTTGACGGTAATCAATGCACATTCTGAGGGAATCGTCTTTATTTCGCACAAATAAGAATGGTGTGCCCCACGAGGAAATACTAGGTCTAATGAATCCCTTATCTAAGAGATCCTTTAATTTTTCTTTCAGTTCCTGGATTTCTACTGGTGCCATTTTGTATGGTGGAATAAAGATAGGCTGAGTACTTGGAAGAAGGTCTATGCCAAAGTCTATTTCCCTTTTGGGAGGAATGCCTAGAAGATCTTCGAGAAAGACATCTGAATACTCATTAACCACTGGGACTGATTTAAGACTGGGAGATTCAGAGCTAGAGTCCTTAATATGTACGAGATGATAAACACGCCCCTTAGATATCATTTTCCATGCCCGAAGGTAGGAAATAAGTTGACCTCTGAACGCTAAAGTATTATCCTTCCACTCTAGGATGGGTTCATTCAGAAATTAAAACTGAACTATTTTGTTTTTGCAGTTGACTGTGGCATAGCAGGAATAAAGCCAATCCATGTCGAGAATGACATCAAAACCAGTCATCTCTAACTCGACTAAATCTACTAATGTGACTTTCTGAAATATCATAGCCAGGTAGTTCTTGTATACCGGCCGAGCTCTGATGGTTTTACCCACTGGGGTAGATACTAAAAATAGCTCTGCTAGAATTTCAGGACTAACTCCAAAATCGTTGTTATATAAGAAGTAACAAAAGACAAGGATGCACCTTGATCTAGTAAAGCGTAAACATAAACATCAAAGATATGTAGCATACCAGTAACAACATCAGGAGAATTTTCCTGATCCTGTCAATTCTGAAGATCATAAAGATGATTTGGGTGTTGCCCACTAGTAGCACTGGAAGTGGCACCCTGCAAGTTTGGACGACCGGACTGAGTTGCAGAACGGTTCTGCTGACCCTGATAACCCGACTGGGGACAATCTCTGACTCTGTGGCCTGGCTTACCATAACTAAAATAGACATCGCTACCAGCTCTACAAGCACCCTTGTGGTTCTTACCACAAGTCTGTCATAGGGGATTAGTTCGGGCATTGATGACACTGCCCTGAGACTTAGAGCCTGGTGCTCTATCTTTGTTACTCTCTTTGAACTTAGGAACTGTAGCACTAGCTGTAAGAGGAGCTGGAACTAATGACTTAGGATGAAACTGGGAATGATTTTCTCCTTCTGATTTAGGCTGTCTAAAATTAAAGCTACCTGTCCTAGCTTTCTTATTCTACTTTTCCCTCTGCTTAATTTTTTGCTCCTCTATCTACTGAGTGTGAGTCATGAGTTGGGCTAAAGTCACGTCACTATTTAGCATGGTGGATTTGCACTCGTTAACCATGCTATCATTTACCCCTGAAGCAAACTTGTTCATCTTAGCTCTGTTGTCTACAACCACATGAGAAGCATATCTGGCTAATTGGGAAACTTGAGAGAATACTCTTTCACCATCATATTGCCCTGCTTGAGGTTGATGAACTCTAGAACCTTCACCTCCCTTAGCTCCTGGGGAAAGAATCTATCTTAGAAAGCCATGACAAACTCCTACTCTATAGGACCTACACCATCTACCCTTTTGGACTTCCACTGCTTGTACCAAGTATGAACCACATCTTGCAACTGGTATGCGGCGAACTTGGTACTCTCAACAGTAGTCAGCCCCATAATACCTGTCACCTTCTGGACCTGATCTATGAATTCCTAAGGGTCTTCATCTACCTTAGACCTGAGGAACATTAGAGGATTCATTCGGGTAAAGTCCCGAATCCTAGCTGCAGATGAGTTGGACACTGAGTTGGCTGGAATAACTGTTGGTCGCTCATTATGGGCAGCTACTGATTGAGCAAGAGTGGTAAATACGATCCGCATAAGAAATATGATCTCCCAAAGGACCTTCAGGCGGAGGAGCTGACTGGTTTCTTCTCTTTGGAGGCATGTTCTGAAATCAAGAGAAGAAACAGATTAGACTGAGAGTTTGACTTGTGATTATGCTCACAGGCATGACATGAATACTGAAAGAGGGGAAACTATTCCTAAAACATCTCATAGCATCCTGCACATAAATATGGTGCGCAACACACCCATGTACAAAACTCTACTAAATGCGATGTTTAGACTTCCTAGGACTCTATTGAATCTTAGGCTCTGTACCAAGTTTATAACGCCCCTATTATCTGAACCGGAATGCTACACAATGCTTATGACCCCAAAGGACCACAAGCTAACCCATGACTGATATCTATACCTATACATTGCATAATATGACATAAAAATGTGAAAACATACACTGAGAGGTAGTAAGGTTCAATACTGAACATAACTGAATAATAATAATAACGTCTGACATAGAGTGGTATCTCGATACCAAAACAAAACTGAATTACTGAAGTCTAAAAAGAAATATGAAAAAATACTATAGTCGTCTGAAAGCCTCTAACTATCTGACTAAGGAGTTGATGAAACATGTCCCCAACTAACTCTGTCAACTGAAAACTTAACTAATATGATAAAATAAGATCACGTCCTCGATGAATGAGGACTCACTGCTAAAACTCTGAACCCTAGAATGCTACTGCTGCTATTGATCTGGGAGTCGTGACTCTGAACCTATGGTGTAACATAAAAAAAAACACCATAGCGCAAATGTGTCAGTATAAAAAAATGTACTGAGTATACGTGTGAGGTAGGCTAAATACAAGGGGTTTAAATGTGTGAATGATAAAAACTGACTAACTAATATAAACGTGAGAGTGCACACATAAATACATAGTAACTGAGATCATAAGAACATGGTAACTGAATTTATACACTGATGACACGAATTTACTGATACCCAGCATGACTGATACTGGAGTTTCGATAACTAAAATAACTGATAACATGAATGACTATGTCTGATAATCCTAAATCTGATAGAACTATCTGAGTTCCATACTGTGACTGAGCTGACTGTATCTAACAGTCCTAAAATCTAAAGAACTATCTGAGTTCTTTTACTGAGACTAATACTGAAACTGTAGGAATAGTTATTTAACTGACATGCCCCAAATGCGCTAGAACAGCTGAGCTGGGGTCTAATTTGTGTCCTGATTGAAAAGGTGTCAATATTGCGCCACTAGTAAGGACAACTGTGGGTACCCTCATCTGACAGTGTCCCCAAAAGAGAACGGTGAGGCCCTCATCTGACAGTGTTTATCCACCTCATCAACCCTCATCTGACATTGTTGATGTCTCAACCTATGCTAGCTATATAGTTCTGGAACACAAGAATGACTACTAAGAATCACACCCTCATCTGACAGTGTGTGTTCCCACCCTTGGGTTCACTCGGTGCTAATTTCTACTCCCATCTGAAGATACTGAACATGATTGACTGACTGTACATGGACTAAGTTTATTAATTTCCATCGGCTGACAAAATATTATTGATATCTGATAACTGACTGAGTTCATGAGATTATTAATCTTACTGAGTACTGAGTTCATGAGATTTCTGAGATTTCCTGAGTCACATAACTGACTGAATTCTATGGAATATGGCTTGACTGAGAGTATCGTGAAAATATTACATGGCTCTAGGCACACACCTATATTTTTTGGGTACAAGTACCCCCAGGACTCAATAGAAGGAAACTAACAAGGCATGACATCCCTGAATACATGACAAATACCAACAATCCATAATACTTCTTGATCGTAGGAATAGAGTTCATAATTCATAATGCCATAAATAAGGAATTTCATGCTTCACATGGTTATCATAGTCTTGATCATGGAAGGGAATGCATATAACATGCACATACTTGCATGATTTCAATATCATGAACGTTGCATAACACAACAGTCAAGACACAACAAGAGCATGGAAATTGTGTTGCATCATAAGGGTTAGCATGGACTTGTCATTTAGATACTATTAAGTCATAAGGAATATGATTCTATCATTCTAGGCATTTTATCAAACACCTTACATGCACACTTTATAGCATAGGTGAAATCATCAATTTAAGAATCGAAAACTATCCAAACTCATAGGTTTTCAATCAACAAACTCACATACTTCATAGAAAGTCATCAAGACACCATCTTTAAACATAAATAACAACTATCAACATGAACATGATGAAATTACAACAAGAAAATCACAATAGGTTATTTAAAATATGATTCTTGGACTCCACGAATGAAAGGGATCCATGGATGAACACTAGCCATACCTTAGTTCGTGATTTCATGAAGATTAACGGAGAGATTCTTGAAATTTGACGATGAATTCCCTTGGAATTGAACCTTCTATGAAAACCCTAGGGCTTGTTCTTGAGAGTAATTGAGTATAAGTTACTGAATTATGGCCAAATCTCGTGTTATAAGGCTTATATAGGGTGAGGAAATTGATCCTTTTAACCCTAGGACACATCTTTAATTTCTGAGAAAATTTTCCCAATTTTCATCCTTGGCGCGACCAGCCACTATCGTGCCAAGTCACTGGAAAATGACAAATAGGAATTTGCAAGGTGGTGCGACGCGGAGCTATCATATTGCCACCTTGTTTGTGGCCTGGAAGTTTGGCGCGATATGCCATTATCGTGGAGCAACACTGGAAATTGACAATTGTCATTTAAGCCATCTCCGTGACGCGCTGGAGGCTCGGGTAATACACTATCTCACTATAAAGGCTCTAACTCTTCGCCCGGGTGTTGGATTTGGGTGAATTTTATATCAATGAAAATCTTATTGAATTTTTCACATGGCAAAAGTAAAAATCTTGAAAATTCCTCATTGAATAATCATCATTAACTTTAGAAGCTAATACTAGGCATTCTTGAAACGAAATTAGCTAGGAAGAAAATTTAGGGTATTATAATATGCATTATTTTAATTGTAAATGGTATGACGAATTTCTTGGCTGGTTGGAGTATAGTGCAAGTAAAGATGTAAATTACTATTTGTATTGTTATTTATTCAAGGAAAATAACAATCGTTAAGATGGAGGTGAAGTATTTTTTAGTACGGGTTTTAGGAGTTGAAACAAAAAGGCTAGTTTGAAAACACATATTGGTGGAATTAATAGAATTTATAATCACACAAAAAAATGTGAGGATCTGATGCGGAAAGAACAATCTATTCATGTTTCATTTGAGAAACAATCTAATAAAGATAAGCATGGATATCATATTCGATTGGCAACTTCAATTGATGTATCAAGTCTTCCCATGAGACAAGGATTGGCATTTCGGGGTCATGAAGAATCTAAGTCGTCCTTAACAGAGACAATTTTCTTGAAATTCTTTTATTATGCTTAAAAGTGTGATGAATTACATAAATTTGTGTTGCAAAAAGGCTCCTAAAATGATCAAATAACTTGTCCAAGAATTCAAAAAGAAATTGTGATTGCTTGCAAGATTGAAAAATTAAGGGTATCATAAAGGAACTAAATGGTGACTACTTTTCTTTATTGGTTGATGAATCTTTTGATATTTCATGCAAGGAGCAAATGACAATTATTTTACGATATATTAATGGTAGATGATTTGTGATGGAGAAACTTATTGATATTGTTCATATTAAAAATACTGGTACTTTATCTCTAAAAGATGCAATTGTCAATTTACCTTTTCAAAATTCCTTGAGTTTATCTTATGTGCGTGAAAAGTGCTATGATGGAGCAAGAAATATACAAGGTGATATCAATGGTCTTAAGATATTGATTAAGAAAAAAGTAAATCGGCTCATTCCATTCATTGTTTTTCTCGTCAACTTCAATTAACTTTTGTTTGTGTTTCTAAAAGATGTCTTCAAGTAGGATAACTTGTATACTTGGTTTCAGATATTTTTAATGTGTTGGGGGCTTCTTATAAGCATATGGATGAATATAAAGAATCTCAAAAAACAAAAATTTAGGAGACTTTTGATATGGGTGAGCTTAAAACTGACAAGGGCTTGCATCAACGACTTGGTATTTCTAGAGCATGTGATACTCCTTGGGGATCTCACTTCAAATATTTTAATTATTTATTCTTAAGTTTGATAAAATTATGAATATACTTGATAATATGTTGAAACAACACATTCTTTGGATGAAAGATCTAGGGCTACAAAATATATTAGAGTTGCTCAAACGTATGAGGTTGCATTCATATTACATTTGATGAAAGAAATTTAGGAAATACAAATGATCTTAGTACATGTTTACAAAAAAAAAAAAAATCAAGACATTGCAAATGCCATGCTACTTGTTAATGTATCCAACAGAAGGTTGCAAGAGCCGAGGAAAGATAATAAATAGAATCTGTTTGTTTCTGAGGTGTCTATATTTTTTATGAAGCATAACATTGCGGTGCCTGCTTTTGAAGAGTTTTATGGTAATTCTGGAAGATCACGGTGTAAATCTGCTAAATATACTGTCTTTCATCATTATTGTGTTAAAGTCTTTTGCAACAATAATTGATTGGCAATTGCAAGAACTTAATGATCATTTTGATGAGGTGACAACTAACACTTTATTTGGATGGTGGTTTGCCATGGTTTCATAATGTACGGTACAGTATGGTATGGTATGATACTGTATAGTATATTACAATATAATGTTTGGATTGACTGTATCGTTCACGGCTGTTTAATAATAATTTTATTATTTGGTTTGATGGTATGATACTGTATCGTAATGGGTAAGTTTACTAAAATACCCCTAATTATTATAAATTTGGTTTGATGGTATGTTAATAATTTTCCTTCTCATAGCCCCCTATTCACGTCAAAAAAATATTTGTAGTCTATTAGACTCCACTCTTAAAAGATGGAAATGCTATTCCATACAAAAGCGTCGTTTGTTGAGTATATAATGACCAATAAGTTTTACATGAGGATTCAATTTGATTGTTTTTCATAAATAACTAGTACAAAGGGTCAACTAATCAATTGCTAAAAGCTTTCTGCAACATGTCGAGTAGTTTAACAAACTTATCTAGGTTTCACTTTTCAGGAGAATAAAGGAAGAGTTCCAGAACAAGAGACTGATGTACTGAATTATACAATTTTGCTATTTCATTTCCAACCTTTTCGTTTCTACATTATCATTTTATTTTGCAGACTGGTGGAGATTTTTGGTATTAAAGTAACTTCATACACTCCATTTGTTTCTCTACTTTTATGTGAACACACCACATTTCTTATGGTGTTGTTTGTTCATATGCAAACAAATTTGCTTCTTTCACTTACTATTTGTAGGCATTTACCTTTATCTTTAGAACAAGTATTAGACTCATTGTAATGGATTGACGAACACTTGAACAACATAAAAATAGTATAATTATGATGAATTCTCCGAAGGGACAAGGCCCAAATTTACCCCTACATTACATACGTATAGCACAGACCACTGCAGAATTGTCTACTTACTGCGTGGAAAAGTGAGGAATGAAAATATAGAGGAAATAATTTTGTGACTACAAAGTTTGAGAATGATGGAGAACAACGAAGAAAAAGGATTGAGTAGAAGAGTGTAAAAATAAAAACATATTACGATTGGAAGTAATATGGGGTAAAGGGTAAAATAGGATTAGAGAATATTATATAAGGATATAATTGAAAAAAAAGAAATAACAAATCATGGGATACCACCAAATTGGTGGTTCTATAAATTAAGGTCTTTCATGGTTACCAAACCATGAAAAGATACCATAGCTTTTAGAAAACAATCAAAACAAATATGATTGCCTTACTAACCATACCATACCATACCATGGGAAACCACCATCCAAACAGTGGCTAAGTTGCTTCATGGTGTTGATTGTTTGAATCCAAAAGACTCATTTTCAAGTTTTGACATTCAAAAAATAATGAGAATGGCTGAATTATATCCCGATGAATTTGATGAACTTAATATGTGTGCGCTTGAGAATCAACTAGCAAATTACATCATTGATGTCCGTGGTATCGATAAAAGTTTCTCCAATTTAAATGGGCTTTGTGATCTTTCAAAAAAATTGGTTCAGACAAGAAAGCACTCTTGTTATCCTCTTGTATTTTGTTTGGTGAAATTTGTTTTGCTTCTTCCAATTACCACTTTATCTGTTGAAGGAGCCTTTTCAACAATGAAGTTTATTAAGAATGAGTTGTGGAATAAAATGAATGATGTCTTTTTTAGAGGTTGCAATGTTCCTTTTATGGAAAAAGATGTGTTTAATAACATTTCAACTGATGATATTATTGTCTTTTCAAGCAATGAAACCTCGTCGAGTGATATTGTAAATGTGCTTGAGAAGTATTGGTAGTGATCTCTGTTTGAAGTTTTATTTTGCACTCTAGTTCTAGTTTGATACATTACATAGGGCTAACTTTTTGTTTACATAGCACCCTAGTTCTGGTTGACACATAAAGGGCTAACTTTTTACTTTACTTATTAATTACTCTTATTTAAGTTTAAGTATTTTGTATCTCTAGACTATATACTATTCCATCCCTTGAAATTGTATTTTTTTTGGCTTATTCACACATTTATTTTTATTTTTCAAACCCCTGAAGAAAAAATTTGAATCCGCCACTGCTAAAAAACATTTTGACCCGATCTGCCGGGCCCAAACTCAATTCACCCTTATGACTCCCTTCTCCTTTACAACACAACAACAATCCAGACAACAACAATACCAACAATGTCGACAAAACAATGACAATAATATCAATCAGTGATGTGATCAATGCTCAGAGCATCGAATAATTAAAAAATTTAGTATTTTTTTACCTCTCCTCTCATCTATCTTCTCTTGTCACTGTCCCATCATTTTTTTAGTGAAGAAAAACAAAGTTCAAGGCTTTGTGATTTCTAAAAATAGGAGGAAATTGAGTAACAATCAATTTCAAGGTGTTTTTACCATTGATTTGACAATTACCAAGCGTAAACCGATGGTTCCAAGGCTCTCTACTGCCAATACATCATTTTTTCGTAAAATTAGCTAAAAACGTGACCCCTTTTTTTTTTCTTATTTCTCTTCATTATTAATCCTTCTGATTCAGCATGCAACAAGTATTCTCAAGGACATCAAAGTTTTAAATCTTGAAAATTTTCAAAGCTTCTCAAAAAAGTCGTTGTGACCCACCCTTTGCCTATACAAGGGGAGTCTTTTTCACCCCTTTAGATAGGAATCAAGAATCAACAAGAAAGAATTACCTGAAATTAGCATCAACCTTGGCAAAATTCATACTATCACTTCTTAATTGTTTCTACTTTTTCCGAGTTCAAGTTTCGATCTCTGACGAAGAAGACCTAATGAACTGCCCTAATAAAGGTATGAACTTCACCCTTTCTACACCGTTCTTTATCAAAACTAGTATTTGTTAAACGAATTATGTGTTGCTGTTTTGATTCTTAGTTGGACGTAACGAGTTAGGCAACTTGTTACATGGATGGTCTTGACTAAAATATTTTCATTTGATGTTGTTTTGAGAATTTAAGTTTAATTTTTGGATGTGATGTTGAAAAGCTTCAAGTTTTGATAGTCTTGTATGGTTGTTGTTGTTGTTGTTGATATTTCAAACTTGCATAATGCAAGCGTTTAACATTTTCAAATGATTAAAAATAAGTTTTTTTCCTTCTGTTTTGTGCAAGGGTAAATTCCACATTTTGGATTTGTCAAAATTGAATTTTGTGTCTTTTAGTCTTTGCGGAAGCATTGATTGAAGTTTTTTTATGAGTTCTAAGTAATCTTCAAGCCTTTTTTTCACTGTTTGTTTGAGTAGCTTTGATTATGCTCGTTTGTTTCTAGAAGATCCTTATATTCCAGAGTTGAAATTCCAGAATGGTAACTTGATTTAACTATATTTTGTTATCTTAACAAATGAGCATCCGGAATTATGCAGAATCATGATTTAAGCCACCTTATCTTTTTCCTTAAACAAGCTGGGAAAATCTGTCAAATTTCCTCTCTTGATCTATTAGTTCTAATTCTCTAATATAATAATTAAACTTGAGCTTGGCTTTTTCTGTTGCCTATTAATTTTTTGATGTGTTTTAAGTTAGGTGTATTCTGGTATTGTGTTCTTTTCAGTTTGTTCTCATTCCAAGAGGCCTTAACTTCTAACAAGTCTGTGGCTATTAGAACTTGATTTATTTCAATGTCTCATCAAAAATAGGCTTGAGTTATCGATAGGACCTTAAACTTATTTTGAAATTTCACTTAGACTCTTCAACTGACCTTTGTACCTATTAAACACTTCTACTCCTTTGAATTTGAACCATTTGGATTTTTTTTTTTTACAATCAGCTGCAAATTTAAAATGTGTGCATTATCCTTGCGGTGACATGGTAATTTAACAAATAAAATAATGACACGTGTCTATATGAGTACAAAACTTATTTTAAAATATAATAAAATAAGAAAAGAAAATTATTTTAATATTTTTTTTGAAAAAAAAAATCCTTCTTCACTCTTCTTCTCCATTTCACACTCATTGCCGTAATTCTTTTATCTCCATTTCCGACCATCTCCAAACAAATATCATCACTTAAATTAAAATGCAGATCCAATAAGTTCATCAAAAAGTTTAAGTGTAGATGTTAGTAAAAATGGAATTTTGCCGGAAAAAGTGGGAGTGTGCCAAAAAATCAATTGCAAAATTTTGACAAATATAATTAAAATTCTCAACCTATGTGAAGAAGTGGAAAATCTTAAAGCGCTACTTGGGGGTCTGTCTATTGAACAGTGTAAAAGACTGTAGCAAAATTTGGATCGAGAGGAATATGAATTAATAGATTGGGGTCATGGATGTAATTCAAGCCGTAGAATTGATTCTAATTCTCAAATTCCTCTTAAGGTCACAAAGTCTGCCAATGGTGTGGATTGCTTGTAAAAATCATCGGAGCTTCGCAATGAGATTCAACCAAATTTTGGTGAGATTCGAGGTGAAATAATCAGTGGAGTTTGTTTGCAACCCTCGATTCTACCTTCCCAAAAAAATCGAGCTCAAATGGAAGTGAAAAATACCGGCCAACCATTGTTGACCGCCGAAGCTCCAGCTTGTTTGCCAGCGGTGCACCAATGCCAGGAGAGGTGCCTGCCCAGCACGAGTCCACCCTGCCTAAAAACCCCAAAATCTAGTGAACCAATCTCCACAAATTTGAATTTGAATGCAGAGTCACCAGATGGGATTTTCGGTCATGGTACCACCGCTGCGTGGAACTCCAAATTAATCAAGAAATGGGTGAAGAAGATGACAACATGGGGTGGCAGTGGAGTTGCTTCTTTTTATTAATAAATTATTATTTATTTAGTAAAATTTTCAGTAAAATAAAAAATAAAATATTATTCGGGATTCATTCATGCTCTTACAATGAGTGAATCCCACGCAACATATTATGTGGGCAAAAAAGGCCAAGGTAGATCAAATTTCAGATGGGTTAGGAGCCTGATACGTACAAGTATGAATTGAGGGATTTAAGTGAAATTTCAAAACAAGTTAGAGTCTTATCAACGACTCGAGCCTAAAAAATAAGTGAAGGCAGGCTTGTGAAGTGAACTTGTTATATCTTTTATTATGCTATGACCTTTATGTCAATTATGCCAAATATGTGGCTGCCTCAAATTGCTTTGAGTTTGCAAGATGAAGTATGATTGGTTTTGACCTAAATTTACTTATTGACTAAAGGCGGGAGAATGAGGTAGTAGTGAAGCTGGAAGCACAGGAGGTATGTAAGTGGGATAAGTTCAAGTATCTTGGGTCCGTGATCCAGAGTAACGGTGAGATTGACGAGAATGTCTCACACCGTATTGGGGCGGGATGGATGAAGTGGAAACTCGCGTCGGGGGTGCTGTGTGATAAGAAGGTGCCGTCCAAGCTTAAAGGCAAATTCTACAGGGTGGTAGTCCATCCAGCCTTGCTGTATGGAGCGGAGTGTTGGCCAGTTAAGAACTCCCACATCCAAAAAATGAAGGTGGCAGAAATGCGGATGTTGCGCTGGATGTGTGGAATGACTAGAGAGGATAGAGTTCGGAATGAGACTATCCGGGAGAAGGTTGGTGTGACTTCAGTGAAGTGTAAGATGCGGGAAGCACGATTGAGGTGGTTCGAACACGTGAAGAGGAGGGGCATGGATGCCCCGGTCCGTAGGTGTGAGAGGCTAGCGTTGGATGGTTTTAGGCGGAGTAGGGGTAGGCCGAAGAAGTACTGGGGTGAGGTGATTAGGCGGGACATGGAACAGTTACAGCTCACCGAGGACATGACCCTAGATAGGAAGGTCTGGAAGACGCGAATTACGGCAGAGGATTAGGGCCAGTTTGGGTCGCTAGTGTAGGGAATTACGTGGTGGGGGTTTTATTCCTGTTATGATTCCATGTTCCGTGTTCCATGTTTTATTACGAATCTGTGTGCTTTCCTCTGCTTTTTTCTGTTTATATTACTTATGGGTGCCGTATTTATGTTATGTAATCTGCTTCTGTGCTTTACTATGTGTTTGTGTGGTATCTCGTGCCTTGAGCCGGGGGTCTTTCGGAAACAGCCTTTCTACTTCATCAGAGGTAGAGGTATGGACTGCGTACATCTTACCCACCAGACCCCACTAGGTGGGAATACACTGGGTTTGTTGTTGTTGTTGACTAATTTTATTGTCAAATGGGCTGCCAGCTTCCCATAAACTAGTAAGAAGGCTAGGTTGTTTGTTTTTAGGGTGTAGTTGATGTTCAGATGACATAAAATTAGGGCAAAGTGAATTGGTTCCATTTTTTGTTTTTGTTATGCTTGTTCACCTATGTCACTTCCTCGCGTTCTTCATCACCAATGTATTTACCTGATGCAATAAGTATGATAGCCCTCATCCCCAATCTGTTAGCGTGTGGTTGCTATAATATAAAAATTATGTGGCCGCCTATATATATATATATATATATATATATATATATATTTGCAACATGGTTTAATTATTTGACCACTTTACTAAGTTCTTATCTTTTTCTTTGTCTCGTGTGAACTTGGGAGCATGTAGGGCTCTCATGGCTTAACTTCATCTCTTTCCAAATTAGAGAAGCGATAATAGATGCATCATGTATTTTGATCATCCAGTCTAGCGTCTCTTTCCCTCATTCAAGCTTTATTCTTTGTAGACATTTGTTATTATGTTCATTTAACATTTCATACATTATTATTTAAAATTTATGTTTTGTATGTTCTTGTTTAAATTAATTTTTAAATATTGTAGAAAATTTAATTGTTCTCTTTCTACTTTTTAGATTCTAAGCTTAGCATAATCTATGCTTTGACATTAAATTTATATCATTAAAAGACTTTGTTTGGTAGAAAACATATCTTTTAGAATAATTGGCCGAGTTGCTAGAGTCCTTAAATGCTTCTTTAATATAGAATAATAACTTTATTTTTAGAATTAAAATGAGTTTCTTGTTGGTTACTAATGTCGTAATAGTCAAAATATAAGTTTTTGCGGTAGACAACTATATTATCCTTAAACTTGAAAATTGGTTTTAACTACTTTAGATATGGTAAATCAATTTCGCTTTCATCAATTTTAAATAAGAAATTGTAACTTCGCCAATTTAATTCCACAAGGCCTTCTTTAGGATTTCAAATAACAAAAAATACATTTTTTTTTAAAGCATGAACCTTTTCTTATTAAAAATAAATAAATTCTCAAGTCATTGTAGATTTAAATAACTATGCTTTTACAGCTATTTATTTACCGCAGGACAATTAACCTATTTTTATAAAATTTGATTAAAAAAAAGTAGCAAAAGAGTCATTTTTTTTAGAATAAAGGAAAACGTGAAGTTCTTAACTTAAC
Organism: Capsicum annuum; assembly: GCF_002878395.1. Classification (NCBI taxonomy): domain Eukaryota; kingdom Viridiplantae; phylum Streptophyta; class Magnoliopsida; order Solanales; family Solanaceae; genus Capsicum; species Capsicum annuum. The sequence continues at coordinate 6,596 of NW_025873727.1, read as the reverse complement.
TAACTTTTTTAATTATTAATTGAAAGCTTTTGTATATATTTTAAAAGAAATAATTTTAAATAACTTTCCTTTTGACAGATAAGGTTGCATCATTGTTAAGAGGTTTTATCAAAAAAGTCTTTGATAATTTTTGAAAAGTAGATTTATTGCAGGATGTTCAAAAGTTCTTCTAATTTTTTTCTTATAAATAATCAGCATATGTTGTGCCCGTTTGGGTGGGCTTTTGGCTTTTGACTTATAAGCCAAAAGCTGTAAGTTATAAATCTTAATTTATGACTTTTGACTTTTTTTAGCATTATAACTTAAAATCAAGTGCTTATAAGCACCTTTTTAGTTTACCCAAACACTCCTAAAGTGACTTTCTCTTCTTTACAACTCCAAACCGTCATTTTTCACCTAAATATTAAAATTTTTTTAAAAATCTTCTTGAAGAATTCACTGCAACCCAATTTTTGCCTATAAATAGGGGTGTTTTTCAACCTTTAGAAAAAAAGGTTAAAAACGTGAGAAATTGGGGAATTCTTGAGTCTCATACTGATTTGCTCCCTAAGTTTTTTTGCTTTGTTTTCATAGTTTTCGATTTCTCGCCTCCCGACTCTTGTTGATTTTCATCGCTCGTACTCGAAGTTGGTGGGAAATCATCGACTTGAATCACCGACAGAAAAGCCTTAGTTCGCTGCTCCACAAAAGGTCTGTAATCACATTCACCTTGCATTTTGTTTCGGTTCCCAGAAATTAAAAATGGAGTCGTTCAATAGTCTTTTGTTTTGTTGAAATTCTACCGATTTGGATGATTTTGTGTTTCATTGTTTATTGTATTTTCAGTTTTGTAAAAGAAAAATGGTTAACGAGAGCTGATAATATTTAGAGACGCTTCTGGTTAATTCATCAAATAAGTGAATAAGTATGTCGTTCACTGCGCGTTGTGCTTAGAGAATCACCGGAACCTTTTGTACTTATTTGCTTTGTATCGAAATTCATGTCAAGAGGTTTTAAAAAGTGAGCGATGAACATCTAGAGAGATGAGATTGTTGCAGCATGTCCTTTATATTCAAGACAATGATGTACTAAGTTACTTCATATTGCTTGTTGTTTCACCTAGTCGATTATATATTTTGTGAACACGGATATTGGACGACTGATGGTTTTCAAGTATGGTCTTTGCCAATTTTTTTGATTGTGTAGCCTAGGTCCTTATTAAAGAGTCTGTTAAGCTTTGATTCTCAATAAGGTTCCTGACTATGCCCTTTCGAGCTCGATAGATATTTAAAAATCAAGGTTTCAGCTGCTATAAATATGCTTTTCTTGGAATCTCCACATTTAAAATCCTTTGCTCATGAATCTGTTTAATCTAAAATATTGTCGACTTTTTATTTACTACTTGTTGCCATTTGCTTGCGTCAATAATGGAGAGCATGGTTACAGGAAGTTATTTTGTTTCCAACCTTTTCTTGTAGAATCTTTGTGGGTAATATTTTATATAGATTTAGGAGAGGGTATATTGAACTTGGCTAGCGAGATTGTCACGACCCGAATCGGGGCCCTGTCCATGACGGGCATCCCGAACCATGAAGGCCCGAGAGCCCTTCTAATGGAAATCATATGCATAATTCATAAACTATAAAGAATTGTGAAAGACATAACAAAATGGAAACATGATCAACTTCTTAATTCAATTAGACAATACGAAATGAGGCTCATAACATTCAAAATACATGACACCAATCTGCGAAATCTCTAACAACATGACAACAACTTCTGTCTGAAACCGGGACAAGTCCCCCAGTCGGACCATGAACTAAAAGTAATGAAATCATCACATGAGACAAGGCCTTTCGAAATAAGGGAGGCTCACCAACTCCAATCGTCTGACAATGATCTACTGCTTAGCGGAACCCCGGGACTGAGCCTCAGATCCTGAAATATTGGGGGGTCAATACAAATGTATTGGTACATAGAGCAATCCAAAATAATGTACTTTTATACAACATAAGTGAGAGCAATTCATAAAACAGTTTACATACGATATAGGAAAACACATGGGCATACTTAAAAGACTTTGGAACATTTCTTTGAAATCATGAGCCACTCTTTATGTTACTTCTGAGCTAGATGGTACATTCTACAATATGTAATTCCATCGGCTATATGGAATCCGCCCTTGACTCGTTGGCCAAGCCCCCAATCCAAGTTTGCCGCAAGGATTGGAGTATCTATAAGGGGAGACACGCAAGACTACACAACATGGTGCCATGATCCCCAATCAAATCAACATGTCATGGTAGTTCACAAGACCACATAGCATGCTCCTAACCATAGTCCCAAATTGGGACGACATGAATCAAGGTATACAAGACCACAAAGTAGGGTACCATCACCCCGTGTCGGTAAATCACGGTTTCTAGCATTGAGTCTTTTAACTCATACTTTCTTCGAGTAACTATCTAACTCTCTTTAAGCCCATTTTTAACCTTTTCTAAACATACATCTTTCTTAATTCAAAATCTGAAAATCTGAGTAAAATCTGTATTTTAGTCTGCTCTTACTCTGCTATGGCATTCATCTGTTTGGTATCGTCATACCAAGACTTTCAAGTCGTATGTCTAAGCCATATAATGTTCTTCTTTAGATTTTTCAATCAACGCAGTCATTTGACCACCAAAAACATTTAAACAATGCAAGAGAGTCCTTATTTCAAAACATGTACAAAACTTATTCAAAGATTCTCCCTTTTCGATATTTCAACATATGATGATCAATTCCTTTACAACAATCCATGCAACTCTTTCAATTATCACCCTGAACATTTATAAATAAGAAAACACCCTCTCCAATTCATAATCAATATCAAGTCCAAAACAATAGTAAAACACTTATCTCATGTTCAAGACATGCAATTGCACAATCCGCAACATGTGAAATCAAGAGGTATCATAACAAGAGAGGGGTTTCATCATTCATGCTCTCGATTTAATCTTTGCAAAACTAAAAATGCATACTTACATATGTACGAGTAGAAATCAATTTCAAGGGGAGGCCTCAAGACCAAACAATATATATATATATATATATATATATATATATATATATGAGAAGTGTTCCATGATTTGGCTATTCAAAACAATTGTTCAAACCTTTGTTTAAACATTATAACATGCTTTCAAAAGATTGATAAAACCATAACTTATGCCCATAGAGTTTTTAGAACAGCTCCACGTACCTTAATTGACGAAGAATTCGTGAAAAGATCAAACCTTTAAGCTTGAAAGAGAAAACTCTAAGTTACTTTTCTCCTCTTGTGACTTAGAAGATGAATTAGGGATTTTTGAGGAGGAATTAGTGTGCATTAGAGTTGTAATTCGGCTATAAATGTTTAGGGACTGTTATGGGACGTGAAAGGACCGTATTGCCCTTAAATAGCACTAAAATGGAGCTTTTACGCTGCTTTACCCCAGGTGGGCGACGCACAGCTCATGTCACAAGCCAAGCTGGGCGACGCACAGCCTATGGCATAGCCTTAAGTGGGCGTCGCATGCCCCATCGCATATTCTGGACAATGTCTCATTCGGCACTCATAAATTTTTAATCCAGACTCGGATTAACGAACGGTCGGAAGCGTTGGAAAGAAGACTCGAATACCTTTCATTTGATATATAGTAGGCCCTCTAACTCGTCATATTCTAGGAGTAATAGTCAATGCAAGTTGACCCAAGTTCAAGCGTCCACTAAAACTTAATCGATAGAAAAGTTTTCAACTCGTCTTTGAGTAAGGGGATTTTTGTGACCTCAATTCATATTCAAAGGTATTCCCACACTATAAGATTGATTTGGTTCGGGTCTATACGCGTAGGAACGACGGTTTAAATTCTAGCCCTACGGTGCGGGGTGTTACAGAGATGTTAACTAATTAGATGATTTTAAATACCATATATTTTTGTGTTCAATTTAGGTCTCCCTGCTTGAAGTTTGATTTATCTAAGGTGTCTGGTTTGTTGTAGAGACACTACAGTCAAATCATTTAAGAATTTTTGCTAGTACTGTAGTGTGTAAAGCTGCTAATTTTAATGTTGCATTAACATCAAATGCTAACTGATTATCTGTTCTCGTATATCATTTTTTTCTTTTAAGTAGCAGTTTAAACATGACTCACGTGAGATGTGAAGGCGTGCTATCTTAATTCTAGCCAAAGCTGATAATTTTACGTAACTGTTCATAAAAGATTTGTGTTGCAGTACACACTAATGTGTGTGAAAACCTTCAAGATACTTGCATTTCTATCCTTCAATTATTTCTCAGAAATCAAAATCTGTCCCCTCTTTTAATTGCTTCTATTGGAATTGAAAGGCTAGCTGAAATATGTAGCCACACTTTTTCATTTGTGAAATAAATTGAACTTTTCCTCTAATTTTAACAACCTCCATTTCTCTTCCGCTAATTGGAATCAGAATGCTGAATGTTCTTTTTTGTCCACCTAAAACAGTTCCATTTTCTTACGTGTATAATGGAAGCATATGCTCAACACTTCCATCATTGTTCAAGCTCCATCTCCGTTTGTGCTTATCACATGAGTGTTTGGATGCTTTTGGTGCTTTGCCTAAGTTCTGATTCCTTTATGTGTCTGTCTCTTTCAAAATGTAACGAAGACAATTTTTTTCTTATTGAGGAAAGGACTGCATTTCTTGGTCTTAATTCAGCTGACTACGTCACATCAAATTAGTATAGTCAATAGCAAATGCCTATGCATTGTTATATTTGTAGCACCTGTACAATTTTTAGCCTTGAATAATATCTCTGCTAATGGGACTAGTGTGTAAGGCAATACGTTTCCTTTTTTGGTCCCTCTATTTTGTCACCGTGTTAGTATGTAATTATTTGTTAGTATGAAATTGTTGGCCGACTATCTATCAATGTTACCACATCGAGGAGATACATATATACAATGCAAAAATTAGTGGTATTGGGGATAGAATTTGAGACTTGAACCTTAAAACCGCCTTTACATGTTTTGTCTTTCTACTTGATTGGATATTAATTTTTATTTTTTACTCTATTTTACGTGTACCTTCGGGAGCACGTTTGGGGTCTCATGATTTGACTCCATCTCTGTCCAAATCAGAAAAGCGTACAAACATTGCATTACATATCTTTGTCTAGCATTCTAGTGCCTTTTTCTCTCTTTTCAAGCTTTATTCTTTTTTTTCTGTTGTTAGACAATTACTATTATTTTTGTTTAACATTCCTTACATTATTATTTGGAACTTGTGTTTTGCATGTTCTTGTTTGAATTAGTGAGAATTTTTTAAAGGTAGCAATCTCTACTATTCCCCTTTCACCTCTAAGTTTTTTACACCTAGCGTAATCATTAGGCTCCGATATATAATTTATATCGTTAAAATTTTGTAGATTAAACATGCCTTTTAGGATAAGCGTTAGAGTTTGTTAGAATCCCTTAATGCTTCTTTAATACGAAATAATAACCTATCTTTAAAATCGAAGTTAGTTTTCACTAATTAGTAATATCAGATAAATAAAAATATAACTTTTGCGATTGACGGGCTTATTATCGCTAGACTCAAAAATCGACTTTAGTTATTTTGGATATGATAAATCAACTCCCTTTTCTCATCAATTTCATATTAAAGATGATAATTTTGCCAATTTGATTCCATGAGGCATTTTCTTAAGATTTCAAATGACGAAAAAATATTTTTTGAAAAAAAGCATGAGCCTCTTCTTGATAATAAATAAATATATTCTCAAGTTATTATAGATTTAAACAACTTTATTTTATAGCTTTTTATATTCATTTAGTGTAGGATAATTAACCTATTTTTTGATTTTTAAAAAAAGGATAAAGGGTCATCTTTTTTTTTTTTTTAGAAAATTGTGAAGTTCTTAACATAATTAACTTTTTGAATTATTATGATTTCAAATAACTTTCTTTTAGAAAAAATAAGGCTGCATTATTTCTAGGAGGTCTTATAAAAGATTATTTTCGGTAATATTTGAAAAGTATGTTCTATGACGAAATTCTTCTAAAGTTTTCTAATCTTATTCTTATTAATAATTAGCACATATTATCTTCTAAAATACAAATATTTTCTTAATGCCTTGCCTATATCTTTTATTAATTTAATATTTGATTTCTTAGCTGACTTAAGTTTGGCCGATTAACCTTAGTTAGCAGATCTTTTAGGGTGTCTAATCCCTTCCCTTTAGGATAATTAGAATCCTTACCTAGAATTTTAAGTTGCGTAGATCTAAAATAAAGTTTTTATTTTTTTCAATCACTTATTTTATAGTAGGTATCCTAATTCACTGTAGAACTAATTAGGTGACAACTTTCTTAAATTTATTTAGAAGTTTTTCAAGATGTTGTACCTCGGTTTGACCCGTATTAAAATGGGATATAACAGTTATATTTGGTAATATATATATAATAGAACTAGAAATTCTCAATTAATAGAAAACTTCCAAGAGACTTTACTAAATGTAGACGAATACATGTCAGATACAGAAAGTATATACTCAATAATAAGTATTGGTATAAATGATAAAGATAATTCTAAATCTGATTCTTTAGAATCAGAAGAAGA
>NW_025873726.1:0-1963 GCF_002878395.1 Capsicum annuum | reverse complement strand
ATGCAGGATGTATGAAAGACTCACATAGCCCGAAGAAAATCATCATAATCATGAGAGGACGAAATAAGTATAATAACACATGTGAGTCATCATATAACTTGTCAATCACTTTTAGTTCATCAAGAATATCAATTCTCATAATGTAAATATCATTTAAATCTTTTGAAAGAGTAACTTTCACAATTCCACTTTCAAATCACTTCACCGTTCATCATAGACACAAGGAAACACACACACACTGGGAGATCCTATAACCGACATAAACCATGTGAGCTACATGGAGTCTAACGTACAACCCACGTTGGGGAGAGCCGTCCTATCCTTGCCATCAGGGTAGGACTATTGATATCAAATTCACACAAACTAGTGATCACTATATAAATCAGCCTCAGGCTCACTCCTACGGGGGCACATAATTCTAGGGAAGTAAGATCGCTTTATACATCCCACTCGGTGCTAAAGATTTCTCCCAGACTTAGCTCAGATCATTTCAAAGACAATAAAACAATTTCAGTAATATATAAAGATACATCGGGAGCCATCATGCTTCCCATCTATCAAAATCAACCACGTTGTAGATTTCTTTCACACTCGAGTTCAAAACAACATTAAGACCAAAAGGTCAAATCATTTAAAATATCTCAAATATTCACCATCAACGTGCTTATAACACACACTTTCTAAAAAAAAACATAATTTCCAATGGGGATTCATGACCCAAATATCAAAATCATGATAAATATCGTTTAAGATTCATGCTTTATATGTCCACACATGTAAATTCATCTTTCAAAATCATAAACTTCAAGATTTCATAATAATCATTATAAGATATGGGTTCATGCTTCAAATTCATAAAAAATCAAATAAAAATCATGCCTTTATAAAGAAAATTACTTTTGGGCACAAGAACAAAAGAGATTTCTTGTTGAAAAACCCCACATACCTTGAATTATGAACTTTAGATCGATACTCATTTTTGAGATGTTAATCGTGCCTTTGAATGATGGTTCTTGCAGTTCTTGAATTAGGAACTTGGAATATTGAATAAATTTGTAGAGTTAATGGTGAACTTTGGAGGTTCTCGAAGTTCTTGAACTAGAAACTTGGAATCTTGAATAAATTTACAGAATTAATGATGAACTTTAGAGGTTCTTAACGTTAGATGTAGGAACTTAGGGTTTTCTTTTTGAGGAAATTTGATGAAATATAACATATAATGCTTCTAATAGGCTTTAATATAGGGTTTGGATGGATTTTGGGTGAGGGAAAATGACCAAAACACCCCTAAAAATTAAATAATTCTCAAATCTGTCCTTTGGTGGACTGTTTTGATAGTCTAAAGTAGATCAACTATAGCATTTTACTTCGATATCCAAATTGGATGAAACCAATTCATTAGAAAGAGGACTCTCATATCTTTTCGTTGATATATAGTATCTCACCCAGATCATTGTGTATGAGGAGTTATGATTATTTGAAGTTGACCTAACAATTTACTTTTGATAGGCTGAAGTAGATCGACCATAACTTTTTGATTCGATAGACAAATTGGATAAAACTAATTTTATTGGAAAGAGGACTCACAAATCTTTCCATTGATATATAGTAGATCATCCAGATCATTATGTACAAGGAGTTATGATCATTTAAATTTGGAGTAAAAATATGCCTGGCCTCAGTACTTTTTTCAGCACGTTTTATTGTTCACTACTATTCACGTTTCGATTGGAATGTTCATAACTCGTCGCTCGGGTGTCTGTTTTCAATGATCCACATATCGTTGGAAAGATTATTCGATACTCTACGCAATGATGGGTTATAATCTAAGAAATTTTGCACGAAAAAATTTATAATTCCTTCTAGAAGATAGAACCCAACATGTTTACACACAAAATTTCAACAAAAAATTTTCCGGGGTATTACAAGATTAGACAGAGATTTTAGCATGAGCTTATACTCA
>NW_025873725.1:20349-27862 GCF_002878395.1 Capsicum annuum | reverse complement strand
GTTATCAATAAAAGTTATAAAATTTATAAGATTGCATTCTTTGATACACGTGCTGATGAAAATTATACTATAGAAGGATTAATTCCTATAGATTACCTAGAAAAAGGTAATACACAATTATTCTCCGCAATAGGAAAAAGATTTAAAATAAATTATAAACTCCCCAAAACACATATATGCAATGACAAAGTTTGTTTTATTAATGATTTTGTAATATTTAAAGATATAAATGAAGAGATAATTTAGGTATTCTTTTATGAATCAAATAAAATCTTATATTGCCAAGTTAGATAAAATCCACACCACTATTGTAAGAATTTGCAAAGTCCTAGTCATCTCAGTCCTATATAGCATGCCAAAAGAGATCCTAAACTTAGCAAAATTCAGCTAAGTGTTAAGACTTAGAAGCATTTTTAGCCTTCGTAATTGAATGATCTTATTTTCGATCCTTATAGCCTTAGATTGTTGATTTTTAAATTGATTCATGATCAGGGATGTCAATAGGTCATATTGGGTGAGTTTTGGAATTTTCAGACTTCATTTGAGTCATATTTGGATGACCAAAATAGCAAGCCAACACAATCTTGACGCATCGTGTTGGCTGTCACATTGACACCATCGACGCATTGCGATGCGTCGCTAATCGTGTCACTGGGCCAGTTTTAGTCATTAAATTTTAAGTTTCCAAGGGCATTTAGGTAATTTTTCTCTCACCCAATTCAGGTAAAATATGAAATTTAATATCCAAAGGAGAAAAATACATCCATTATTCATAAAATACTCTCAAGAACAAGCCCTAGTTTCATCAAGCTCAAGATCAAGTCCCAAGAATACACCACAATTCCCACAAAATCAACAATCAAGGTATGTTAGGTGTTTATCCTTAGGTCTCCTTCCACCCTTGGAGTTCAAGAAACCTTTTCAAAAACTTGAATTATGATTTCCATGTTATAAATTAGATTATGATCATGTTTGAGTTGTTGTATGAATTTCAAGTTGGGATCTTTTATGGGTTCCATGAAATTATGTTAGTATGTGTGTTGAATTATGAATCTTTCATGTCAAAACTCTTGAATTTGTAAGTTTAAGTTGTAGTCATAATGCGTATGTGTTGTTCATTATCATGTGCATAAATTATGCTTCCCAAGTGTTTGATAGAATGTCCATGTGAATTGAATAGTGTAATCATGACACGTTATCATGTGTTCTCATTCATGTACAATTTCATAACCTCCCAGTATTTGATGAAATGTCTCAGTGAATGAATTGTGAACAATTGACTATTGTTATGTTTTCAAGATTTTCCATGTTCTATTATTTATGCTATCGAGTCTTGGGGGTATTTATCACCCGAAATCTAGTTGTTTACTTAGTTGCAGTAGTTATAGAATAGTCCCCATAATGGTCAAGAATAGTACTCAGTCAGTTAATAGAACTAAGTGAGCTCAGTCTAGTTCAGTCAGTCATAACGATCAGTGTCAGTTCAGTCAAGCCTAGTACAGTTTAGTGATCAGTTCAATGTCAATTCAGTTGGGAGTAGTATTCATCATCAAGTGAACCTAGGGATGGCGGTATTCTTACCATTAGAGGGTTTGACCCTTAGTAATAGTCCCTGCATTACTGAACTACGTAGCCAGCGTAGGGTAAGTCATCCTCCTACCATACTAGGGTTGACAAAATCATATATATATATATATATATTTCATGAGTCTTCCTGCAAGATTAAGGTTGACCCAGCATTGCTAGTATCCCATGGAAAGGTTATAGCACCTTTCCAATTGAGGTCACATGTTGGACCCTAAATTAGTTTACATCAGGGTATGTCGGTTAGATGAACACTCCCACAATTATAGTTTCAGTCTCAGTATTCAGTAAAGAACTCAGATAGTTCTACAAAACCATGGCTACCAGTAATCAGTTACTTAGCCATCAGAATTCAGTACTTTAGTTCTAGTATAAACTTTCTGGTATCAGTATTCAGTTATCAGAACTCAGTACTTCAGTTTTAGTCTAATTCAAGTAGGCTTTATATCCACAGTATTGCATATTCAGCATTTTCAGTAATTACAATTTTACATGTACTCTCATCCAGTTACTTCATGATGTCCATTCAGTTAGTTATCATCTTATTCATATGAACCTATTTATATCAACCTACCTCACTTAGCATACCAGTACATTTAAAGTATTGACGCATACTCTCTTTTGCACTATGATGTCTCATATCATAGGTTCAGACACGAGTTCTTGATCATACTTAGCAGCTTAGGATATCAGTAGCAGATTCAGTAGTGAGTCCTCATCCATCGAGGATATTATTTTACTTTAGTATTTCAGTTAGTTCAATAGTTATTTCAGTTGGAGTTAATTGGGGGTTTGTCCCATCCACTCTATGCTCAGATAGTTAGAGGCTTTCAAACTAGCACATTCAGTTATTCAATTTTTAGATGTTATTATCAGTACACTCAGTTATCATTTTAGTATTTTGAGAACCTTATGGCATTTCATTTTTACTTCCACATATGTTTTTTATATTATAATTCAGTGCCCATAATAGGTACTATTCATGGGTTAGCTTATGGTCCTTTGGGATTGTAAGCACCGTGTGGCGCCCAGGGTGTAGTGTTAGGGCTTTATAACTATTTTGGGAAAAGGAACTATTTTTCCTATCTAAAAAGTATATCAATAGAAGAAGGTGACTTTATAAAAGATCAAACTATCTTTAGGATAACTGTCTAAAGAGTCAAATAAACATTAAGGGAATAGAATTCCCTTTAAAGGTCCCGATAGAAAGAACTAAAAATCTACAAAAGGTATATTCTAGTGAAACTTCAAATCAAAGGTTTCTAGGAAATCTCAACCATTTTGTAGATTTTATATTCTTATTATTAGATAGGTTTGTAGGATTCATCTTAAGAAGAATTTAGTCTAGTGGGGATTAGAAAAAGACTAATTTCCTATTAAAAGAAAAATTTGTTATGATTTTATGAGGTGCCAAATTTCAAAGATCTTTACACAACCAAAACTGTTTTACAAAAAGAAATTAAAAATTTAATTTCTAAGCAGATATTTGCCAGATAGAAAGATTTATTATCCAGTTTTGATTTTCAAATAGAATTTATAAAGAGAGAAAACAATTCTCTCCCAGATTTCTTGACTAGAGAATTTCTATAGGAAAAGAATAAGACCCAAAATAATAAAACCACTGAAGCCCCCATTTCGACCTAAATATGAAAAGATTTTTCATATTGGCAGAATTTACATCTCTGCAAAAAAGAATCCATCAATAGTCTACACACTTGCAACCGTTCAAACAAGCTTTTCAGCTAATAAAAATGTTTCTAACAAGAGTCAAATTTACACACGGGATTAAAAATTAAAATTAAGTTTAAAAATCATAATTTTTCCAATTATGGAACTTGATAAAAATATAAAGATTTTGAATAAAAGGGTTACAAAACCTTTTTATACAAATTGAAACTATATAAAAATAAATAATTTCCTAAATACTATTGATATTATAAGTATATTAGTAACTTTTATATCTTGTGTAACAGATAACTAAACCTTTTAAGTTTTATAAATAGAAATATATAAAATTGTTATTTTGTCCTTTATTGTATTTTGCAAAAGATTTTCGTGGGTAAATATTTACCTTTTCAATCCATAATACATATTAAACAGTTACCGTTTCAATGTAAATTGAGCAGATGAAAAATGCAATTTTGAAATTCTTTATGTAGAGCAAAATATTTCTACACCATCGGGAAATATAAAATAGTTTTTCATATGTTATTAGTCCCTCTAAAAATCAAATGATAAACGTCATCAGATAAGTCAACTCTGGTTCTCCTCATGAGAGAAATTTCTCCTTTCAAAATAGATAATGGAGTTATTAGATACTATGCTAGCAACAGAAAAATGAGGAATCATCAAGTAATAACAAGTATATCTCTTCAGCAAAAGGTAAAAGCGCTAGCACTTCTTCTACAATTAAAAGTTTAATACAACAAAAGGTGGATCCCACAGCATCTACAAAAAAATTATGAAACTACAAGACAAAAAAGCACATATTCAAGACATAAAAAATAAAGGTACAAAAATAGTGGTAACATGGTTGATCCTACAAACACCCATAAAAAACTATACACACTAGAAGACAAATGACACAAATCTTCATGGAAAAAAAGGCCCAAGTCTATATAAAATAATAGCATGTATTAATACATATGTAGAATAGATACTGTATGTTAAATATTAGTAACACTTTTGAGGCCTATTTAAAGATTTTAACTCGTAACAGTAGAGGACATTCAGAAATTTCCCTAAAATAAGAAATACTCTACAACTTCCATATTTCCCATCTCCTCATATTATGTTCTCTTAATTCCCAATTAAATAAAAAGTTTTTATAAGTTTCTTTCTCTACTCTTATATACCATTTTCTTTCATTTTACTTTGTTGTTTTAAAGTTTGTCTTCAAAGTTTAAAAGTACTTTATAAATTAAACTACTTTAAATTGTTACTTTGCTACCCGTTTCTCAATTTTGTCCCCCAAATGATATCAGTGTGAAGTTTCTTGAGAGGGAATATGAGTATGAGTAGTAGCAGCTAGAGAATTACGCTGTCCTAGAGCCGGTCGAAATTAGTGTTACTCTTAGAATAATCACGTCTCTAGTTAGTAGTTACTGTTGTTCTTCCTCTATGTTCTTATTTTTAATACTTAAGTTGGGTAGCCATTTAATCGAAGTTTAGACGTTGACAAACTTGGCATTTCCCATAAGATTAGCTCTGAGTATATTGTAAAAAAATAGATCCAGACTCGGAGGGTGTTTCCATCGCCAAGCCTACAGGAATAAAATGAAAGAATGCTAGAAGAAGAAAAACTAGTAATTACTCCAAAGAAATCATTATTAAGGATAAACATCTAAAGTAGATATTGGTTCTAGGATAGTGTTTTATGTCATATCTACAAAAATTCTAATGAATACTCCAACCAACCAAAATATAGTAAATAGTGTTCATATTTCTGTCACCTCTAGTAAAATGCTAAAATAGAAAGTGATTTACGAAATTGGAATATTCTGAAAGAAGATTTTAAGAGTCTATAAAACTAGACACTTTAATTATGTAAAAAATTATAATATTAAAACTTCGGAATCTACCGTAGCCATCAATAGGAATATTAAGACTATTAAATTATTAGCCGTTGAAGATATTAACAGATATAGAAAAAATTATAAGTTTCTTCATATAGGTTTTGTTCAAGTAGCAGTTAAACTAATAAATAGATTAGGTTTAGATGTTCCTAGATGCCTCTTTTTAAGAGATAATAGGTTATTAAACTTTGATGATTCGTTATTAGCAGTATTACAAAGTAACCTTGCTAATAACCCAGTATACTTTAATTGTTGTTCTAATTTTTCTTTAGATATTAATAATCCAAATGCTATGGATACATTAACATTAAATGTTAAAACAAAAACATGAATAGTAATATAAATACTAGAGAAATAACAATAATATATAGAGTATATTATAGATTAATGAAAACTACCTTTTCCCCTAAGGCTAAAATAGTAAGTAATAAAGGAGATACCATGCTTATGGAAGCTGATCATAATCATAATAATACGTTTGTCTCAAAAATGATAAAATGGGATGATTTATTAATAAACAAAAATTTAATGAACCATCTAGTTATTTTTTATATTTTCACTTATCTTCACCATTAGGGCTTTTTTATAGCTGACATAAGTGATTTATGAGTTTCTGGGATTGATGGTTCGGTTATCAGGTAGTTCATTTTATTTTTAGAACCAATTCCCTATTTTGAAGTCTTCGTTGGTCCCAAATGGCCACCAGGCAAAAAAATTAGTTAAACAATCTCGGATGCAAATTTTAGCTGCATCAGCAAATCTAGAATATTGATTTTAGGGTAGGTAGGCCTTTGGTTCGAGTTCCAATGAGCCCGAGCTCATTTCGACCTATTGGTCAAAAAGTAGAAAAATTAGGAATATAGGTATGGGACCTATAATTGGTTAAAATGACCTAAGATAGAAAATTGAACCTTGTCATCATGTCAGAAACGTCGATTTTAGGCCAGGGGGACCCTTGGTTCAGGTCTTAAGGCTCCCGAACTAATTTTGTATTATTGACCTAATTTTATGTATAACGTAACGATATGTGTGGGCCCCACTTTTTTTTTTTGAAATAATCTTGGATGAAGGTTTGGATGAATAAATGAATTGAAAATGTGGTTTACACTCAAATTTCACTATTCGGTTATGTTACTCAAGTTTTGAATGAGTTTCGGGGGTCAAAAATAAAATTTTAACTTTGTTGTTAGGGGGATACCACATCTCTTCGCCGCAGGGGTGGGGGGTTTATAAATAGACCCCAAGGGCATTAATTTAGGCAATTTTCCTTCATCTATGAGAGCCTAAACCCTGGAATGGGTATGATAACTCAAAATTGAGTTAGGTGGGTGACTTGGGAGCTTGATTATCATCTATTATCGCGATTATCATCCGAATTAAGGAAAGATTTCATCACTTTATTGATGAATTTCTTATTTCTTGATCCAAAACCCCAAATTCATTTAGGGATTGATTTTAGCCCAAAATTAGATTTGTGTGCACATGTTTCTTGAGGGTTATGATTCTTTGATGATGTGTGAGTGTTGGGTTGGCCTTGCAAATGTGTTTTTCATAAGTGGGACCCACTTGAGGTTTTTGGTGTCCTTTTTAGATCCGAAGCTTAATAGTGCAATATAGGTATCATTAGACTCGTATTTATGAGTAGATTATGTTTTTGATAGCATGGTGAAATTTTAGGGATGAAGTTAAGACGAGCATGTGGTAAGTGATGTAAGGTTTAATAGTTGGGCTTTAAGGTAAGCTTCTACAAAATCTTCTTTGAAGATGATGTGTGTTATGTATGGAATGTCAATATGAATGTTAGGATTGATTATGAATAATATAACTTAGTATTGATTATTGATGTTTGCGGAATTAGATGATAGTTTTGGACCCGTAAGGTGGAATATTTATAACCATTTTAGAACCCTATTGACCTTTTCCTAGTTTAAGCTAATTTGTGGTATATATATGATAGTATGCTAGGTTTGGGATATGGTTTATTTGTTGGAATCATGGTTAATATGCTTAACCATAGTTAGGCTATTCTATTGATCTTGTAATCTTGTAATCTATCTATCTAACTATCTATCTACCTATCTATGTATCTACCTATCTTTCTATCTATCAATCTATCTATCGATCTATCTATCTATCCATCTATCTATCTAACTATCTATCTACCTATCTATGTATCTACCTACCTATCTATCTATCTATCTATCTATCTATCTATCTATCTATCTACCTATTTATCCATCTATCTATCTACCTATCTATCTATCCTTCTATCTACCTATCTATCTACCTGTCTATCTATCTACCTATCTACAGATCTACCTATCTATTTATCTATCTATCTATCTATCTATCTA
>NW_025873725.1:18878-20249 GCF_002878395.1 Capsicum annuum | reverse complement strand
TCTATATATCTATCTATCTATCTATCTATCTATCTATCTATCTATCTATCTATCTATCTATCTATTTATCTATCTATCTATCTGTCTATCAATCTATATGTCTATCAAGCTATCTATCTATCTGTTTGTCTATCTATCTATCTATCGATCTATCTATCTATCGATCTATCAATCTGTCTATCTATCTGTCTGTTTATCTATCTATCTATCTGTCTATCTGTCTGTCCACCTATCTATCTATCCGTCTATCTATCTATCTGTCTCTCTATCTGTCTATCCATCTATCCATCTATCCATCTGTCTGTCTATCTGTCTATCTATCTATCCATCTGTTTGTTAATCTATCTATCTATCAATCTATCTATCTATCTATCTATCTATCTATCGATCAATCTGTCTATTGATCTGTCTATCTATCTATCTGTCTGTCTGTCTATCTATATATCAATTTATCTATCTATCTATCTGTCTATCTATCTATCCGTATATCTATCTATCCGTCTCTCTATCTATCTGTCTATCGATCTGTTTGTCTATCTATCTATCCGTCTGTCTATCTATCTATCCGTCCATATATCTATCTATCTACCTACCTATCTACCTATCTATCTCCCTATCTACCTATCTACATATCTACCTATCTACCTATCCACCTATCTACGTACCTACCTACCTTTCTACCTTCCTACCTATCTACCTATCTACCTATCTACCTATCTACCTATCTACCCTTCTACCTCTCTACCTATGTACCTATCTACCTATCTGTCTATCTATCTATCTATCTATCTATATATCCATCCATCTATCTATCTATCTCTCCATCTCTCTATCTGTCCATCTGTCCATCTATCTATCTATCCATCTATATGTCCATCTATCTGTCTATCTATCTGTCCATCTATCTGTCCATCCATCTGTCCATTCATCTATCCATCCATCTGTCCATCTATCCATTTATTCATTTATCCATCTGTCCATCTATCCATCAATCCACCTATACATCTATCCATATATCGGTCCATCCATCTGTCCATCCATCTGTCCATCTGTCTGTCCATCTATCTATCAATCCATCTATCTATCCATCCATCCATACATCTATCAATCCATCCATTTGTCTGTCCATCCATCTATACATCTGTCCATCTGTCCATCTGTCAATCTGTCCATCTGTCCATCTGTCTGTCTATCTATCTATCTATCTATCGATCTATCAATGTATCTATCTATCTGTCTGTCTATCTATCTATTCATATATCTATCTATCCATCTATCTATCTATCCATTCATCGATCATTCTGTCTATCTATCTGTCCATCTATCTATCTATCTATCTATCTATCTATCTATCTATCTATCTATCTATCT
>NW_025873725.1:0-15878 GCF_002878395.1 Capsicum annuum | reverse complement strand
ATCTATCTATCTATCTATCTATCTATCTATCTATCTATCTATCTATCTATCTATCTATCTATCTATCTATCTATCTATCTATCTATCTATCTATCTTTCTATACCTCTATATCTTTATGTAGCTATGATATTATTGTATATCCCTTCCTTAATTTCATTATATTGTATATTCATTCCTTGTCCTTGTATACTATTATATCTTCTTTTCTTCTCTTTATTCATATATTGGCCAGAGAAATATGGTATAGTATTGATACTCCTAAGTATGGATGGAATAAGATAATGCACCCTTATTACTTACTTAGCCTTATCATGTTAGTCTATTCGATATGAATAAAATAGTTGTTCCTTATTATCTTATAGGCTTTTTATATGATTTATGGACCATTGGGTGTAGTTTTCATTTTATTTATATGTTGTATATATTTTCTTTATCTTTAGAGCATAGTTGGTCATTACCTATTGAGTATTATTTGTTTGGTACTCATACTACACTTCTGCAGCCTGTAAATCATAGTATGGGTTATCGTTGTTGATATGTGTGTCGTGTAAAGCAGCCATTATTTAGATATATAGAGTTAGCTCTCGATGTTTGAAGTATTAATTTCCTTCCTCTTGTGTATAGATTAGTCTCTATATTATATTCAGAGATAATTTATATCAGTGTAATTTATTTTATCTATTCCATTTTTATACTCTTATTATATTAGAATATCTTGTAATGATACCACTAGGTTCTGGAATTGATTCATGTATTTGAACTTTTGTTATATTTATTTAACATTCTTTCCTTATTCTATTTAGTAGTCCATTACTAGCCGTTTCAGACTATGGGTTTGTCTTTCCTACAAATAGGTTATTGTAGACGCAATCATGACCTAAGAAATTAGGTCAGGACAAATATTAATATCAGAGCCTAGGTTTCACCGAGGTATTAATACAAGAGCTAAGTGTTAGTAGAGTCCTGTGGATCAATGTGGAGACGTCCATAAACTAACTTTGAGAGGCTACAAGGTCATTTTAGAAAAAAATACTTCTTGACTCCTTATCATGTGTCCACATTGCTATAAACCTAGACCACATACTTTGACTCTATTTTGTCCATAATGAATGATGCAAGATGGACAATAATGTAGATAGGTTCAGACGAAACTGCAGTACACATTTCTAGTATTTTAGCGCAATGTTGGACTAGAGAGTAAGAGATAGATGTCAAAGATATTCAGCATCAACTAAAGTACTTAGGGATAATTTAGGATCCACTCAACCTCGTAACTACTTCAGCCATTAAGGTTTAATATTGGGAATTCGAATTATGATTTAGGTCCCTCTCATCCATGACATTCGACTTATCAAGTAGTTCTCAGACCAGAGTTAGGTCTACTGGTGTTTATCAAGGTTCTTTACCAGTTTTAAGTATAAGATTGGATTTATTGAGTGGGCCAAACTTATTCCTATGTAATATCCTTTTGAGCAGGACATTGGTACATGGATTAGTTAAGGTTTTGCATTGCCACATCATATGGCTTTGGATCACTTGATAGAAACTGAGTCTTTCTTTCCTTAGGTTATTAATTATAAGAGGGCCATAGAGAGCATGTATTGAGACTTACAGAAATGGTGGCAAGAGTCATGCCATAAGTTTAGTGCTATTAGTATTTTATTCAATAGTGAGGATCCTTCTAACAGAGTTCAACTTCACTTGCAGCGTATCGACTCTATGAAAATAGTATTTTAGACTATGGGTGGTTCTCATATTAGTCTTGATGATCATAGTGGGAAGAGTCTCCATCAAATCTTTTGGAGATTTTTGGTATGAGTCTTTAGGCTGTGGTGGCCATTTTAGATATTGAGGTGCAGTATCTCACAGTATTTTAGAAATTTTGTTTAGTGTTAGTTTGCCGATAATTTGAGCTTAATTTGTGTCCCTACCATGTTGATGCTTCAGAAGTTGTTATGAGACAACATAGAGATCAACTACTAGTCTAGAAAGTGTCCACAGTATGGGATTTCTAGTAATTCAGCTTATTCAGATCAACCTAATAATTTTATGGCCCCTTTAATTAGAGATAGTGCGCTTCGCTACTTAGTTGATTATTTAATTGGTTATTTTGAGTTGGATCTATTCAAATTTATTTTTTCTATTCCCACCTGGCATATGATTGTGGATGTCACCACAATTGGTGTTCTTTTATTTCTTGCATTTATCTTTTATTATGTTTATTTATAACACCTTAAAATTTGGACCCTTGCAAAAATTCTTAGTTTTTGGACTTTGGGACTTGGTACGACTCAAGGGTACCATTTATACCCTTATATATAAGTTAGGAGGATGGCTTAAAAGCTCACTCGTATGTTGGGTAGTAGGGTTGGCATTGTTACTATCTAAGATACTATTCACCACCATATGAGTCGTATGGTGGGATACGAGGGTTACAATGCCAAGTCGTGTGAAGCTTATTGAGTTGCCTAGTTGAAATTGTCCAAGATATGGATGTGGGTATAGTTTGGGGTTCCAATCGTACCCTAAGGTACGAGTTGGTGTGGTGCAGTCCTATTGGGACCACTGTGGAGGGGCTTGGTGTGGTCTAGGGTATGAGTTAGGGTACCACTCGTACCCTAGGATACAGTTTGCATAGTTGGGTCGTATCCTCCTAGGAATGGATTATAAACTTTTAAGTTAGGGACCTTTTGGACATTTCCCACCCTAAAACCTTTATGTCCCCACATTATATAACCCTTGGTGGCCTCTCATAACATACTTTGAAGAATAGAAACACTTCAAAATACTCTCCCAAACTCACTCTTGAAGGTTGGAGTCTAAGGTTTCTCAATCTAGAGGCTAAGAGGGGTCAAGTTTTTTCTGTGGATCTTTTTTTATAAGGCATGTTCTCTTCCCTTATTGTTAGTTCGAACTAAAGGCATGGTTTTAAACAATGTTTTCTTGGCTTGAATAGTGCATGACTTTGGGTTTTCAAATATAATTTGGGGGTTTTGGTTACAAATTCTTGGTTATGGTTATCCTATGTTTTAATTATGCTTTTATATGCTTTAATGGTGGTTTTGTGTAATTGGTCGCATGGGAATGGGTATTTGGTAATTGGCTTTGGTATTGGAAATACTACGCCTCAATTTGTTTGATAAAATCCCTATGAGAATGTTTTCACAACATTATTGGATTTTTAATGGAACTTATGCTTGGTTTAAACTTTGTAATGGAGCCCTAAATGGTTAAATAGTTTGGAGTGGTCAAAATAGAATGGTTTTGGGTTTAAAAATCATTCTTGTGGGTACAATAAAATCCCCCCAGTAATCATAATAATGGAACACTTGCGGGATACATGGGACTCTTGCGGGATACATGGGACTCCACAAGTTAATTGGATAATATGATCTATGGGTACATAGGAATCCCTTGATCTCTAAAATTTATGTCTAGGGACAATACTTGTAAGTTGTAGTCGATACGACGATACCACTATGTATCTCATCGATTAATAATAATAATTTGGTTGGTTGGAAATGGTTCTAATTGGGTAATAAAGGCGGGGTGTGATAGCTAACCGTGAAGGTGGGCGTCTAATGGATGAACACTGGAAACTCATTTTTGCAGACATGAGGGGTAGGTCATGGCAACCTTATCTACTATGAGGTACGGGAATCCTCTAAGTACATTATAAATATGTATCATGGATGTTGAAGGGTACTTGGGAATCCCTTACTCTTATGGTATCTCTGGTTCTTGTGGCTACATACATCGGGGCCCATTTAGGGGATTACACTGGACCTATATAGCCTATGGGTGGTTAAGTATTGTTAAGCTACATATACCTAGGCGAATGGTTTTAAATGCATGCTAAACCCGATTCCCTTACCCAGAATGGATATATATATGTATGATTTATATGCATATGGTTGGTTTACTTGGTATTGCTGGATGAAATTATTTTATCCTTATCCTAAGTATCTGCTAGAATTCATCCTCTAACCCATCTTCGGGAGGCTATATCCCCACGCGATAAAGTAACTGACCATTCTACTCTTCCTTCTTAGTGATTAAATTTGGGATCAGCTATTGGATTAAAGTGGTGAGCTTTCATAGTTCGTAAGGCATTTATTTCATATGATGGATTACTTTATGTACTTTTGTCATTCATAGACTTGGTTTATGGCTATGTCGGGGGCATGTCCCGATTAGGTACTCTTCAATTTAGTTTAGAGTATTTGTATGGAAAACTATGGATGTGGTTATGGTATGGATTAGTTACTATATATATATATTGAATTATTATATTGGTATTGGTTTATGGTTTTGGTTTGGGTTGGATTGGTTGGCTATTAGTAGGATTTACTTAGTTGGGTTGGCCTCAAACATAGGTTTATCCAAAAGTCACCGCATGGTGGACATGCTATCTTGTTATATGTTAAAATTTCATCTGATTCTTGGTACATTTTGGTTGGTTGGGTTGGGTAACGGGGTTGGTATTTGGTTCAGGTTAGACTTGAGATTGCCCATTACGACAAGGCCCCAGTTCGAGTCGTATCAGTATTGTGGTTTATTATTCCCATTGATGATTATCTGCCTTAATGAGTTCATATTAATTATTATGTGCCTTATTGTTAAATTTATGATTATATGACTACTCTCGTGGTTTATTTTTTTTAGTAGTGGATGAAGTAGATATATGTTGATATTTTTCCCTATGGGTGTAGATTTTTTGTTTGAGTCCCATTTACCTTGGCATATTGGCCTTATTGTGTCCCTTGAGTGGTACATGATATTGATGTTCATTTTGGTACCACTTATTCATTATATTGATGTTGATATTATTGTTGTTATTGCTACCACTACTTGAGGTTATTGATATTATTTGATATTATTTCTTGATGTAATTGATTCTCATTGTGTAGCTATATAAACTAGTGTTATCTAGTTAGACTTTCATTTTTTGAAGATTGCTAGTTGCTTGAGTAGATATAGCCCGACTTGATAATCTTATTCCTCTAGAGCGATGTGGTTGATTGTGTTCCCTCTTGGTTAGTGTATTGATTGATTTAGGGATGTATTGTGATATCAAAGGCAAGTTGACCTTTTGTGATTTTGTGTGGTTCTTAAGTAGGCAATTTATCCATATTGCTCATTCTCTTCTTGGACTTACCTCCTGGGTTGCGAAGGCTTTTGTTTTGGCTATCCCTTTCCATATAACCCATTTGTAAGATTGACCATCTTGAGGTTCGTTCTTCATTTTTGGCTATTTCATCATTTGATAGAAATTTTGATATTGATGTTGAGATGTGGTGAATTCATCTATTGGATTTGGTTGGTTCGTTCCTTATAAGGGTTTTCCTTTATTATTAGTGCCGAGATTAGATACTTCTTTCTTGTTATGATATGGTTTTGTCTAACGGAGTTGGAGAGTAAGAGGCAGGTGGCCTTTCCTATGATGGCTTCTTGAGTTGGCAAATTAGAAGTTCTTTATCTTAAGTTGTTGATTTTCTGGTGGTGGTTTTGACTATGACCTTGGTTTAGAGATTGGTATATTTCTTCTTTGATGATGTGATTCTTGAATGGATTTGGGAAATCCCCATTTCAGAGTTTATACGGCCTAATAGGGCCCGGTGGTGTTTCTCTTTGATAATATATTCCTATGGCTGCTCTTACCGAGATTAAATGCAGTATTAATTAGTTGTCGGCTAAAGTTGCATTTCTCTAAGTTGCAAGAGTTTTGCCATTACTAGTGTGGTTTGTACCCTTGGAGAGTTTTTGAGTATATGTTGATAGTTTATGCCATCCAGCGGCTATGAAGTGGGTTATTTGCATTTTCAATTACTTTTGCATGATTTCTATTTTATGGCTATATTTCGTACCCTCTAGCTGATATAGAGTCGTTTTCTTACATTGTCAGTCGACGATTATCCTTGTGGAGATTTTGGTTCTTTAGATATATCTCGACTATTGCTTAGTATGATTTATCCTAGATATGTCAGATTTGGATACTAAAGTCAATTTGTATTGGTAATGATATAGGATTATTGGTTCTGTTTTAACTTGGTGCCTTTGACATGGCGATTTGGAAGTTGTGATAAACTTAAAGTATAAATGCCTACCTGTATTCAGGTTTGGTTTGGGTAGTTGAAAGCGAGCGATTCAGCCTCAATATTAAGATTTTAGCTTTGTGTTGTAGAGCTTGCGTGCATTTTTCAATGGGACTTGTCTTAGTCTAGATTTTATTTATAGGCTAGTTGATCCTACTCAGTGGTTGCCCATTAGGTCTTATCGACTTTGGATGGATTAAAGTTTATAAGTGCTCAGATAATATCCCACGAACCTAGTATTGATTCTTTTATCTTTGATCTCGAGTTTTAGTTTTCTTTGGAATTTTTTTTATAATATACTCAGTGGGAGTAATATACTCGAGTTGGATTCAGTATGGCTTCATTTTTTATGAATATGAAATCCTGGAGCAGAATGTTCAGTGTTGAGTAGTTATGTCTTAATCCTTCTAGATTTCAGTGTGATATTCATCCGTACTAGTTGCATCATTGGCATAGATTACATTCCTTTATTATCTCCATATGTGTGCACAGATAGCACCTTATGATCTTAGTCTCACAGTTTCCATATGGAAATTTAGCGGATTAGCTTCAGTTCTTTGAGTTCTCTATAATGAGATTGTGTGGACGAGACTCTGGTGATTTTCCTCCTGGTTTAGATAGGATAACAGGTGTAAGATGGTAAGAAAGGTTATATTTAGTTTTGGAGTAGGTAGTATGACTAATGTCTTAGGATTAATTTTGGCTTGGATAAGCCTTGGTTTGATTATGCTTGTATTGGGATGGTATCAGTATGTTATGGTTCTATTTATGTGCATCAACCTGTTCGGTTTAGTTAGAGTCCAGTTAATGCTTGAAGTCAAGTTTTGATTGGTCGGAGTGAAGTGAGATTGATTGTTGAAAAATGGATACCTGTGGCCAAATTCCTTATAAGCATGTTTAATTCATTAAAGTTATCTACGAAGTCATTTTAGGAGAATGCGGTCCCAGTACCTCATCTTTTTGAGCTTTTGAAATTCTTTTTATCTATTGACTTTCGGGGGTGAAAGTCCTTTTAATAGTGGATATTGGAATGACCCTTCTGGTCTTTTTTTATATTTTCTCTTATCTTCGCCATTAGGACTTCTCTATAGCTGTCACAAGTTATTTATGACTTGCTGGGATTGAAGATTCAATTACCAGGTAGTACGTTTATTTTTTAGAATCAATTCCTTGTTTTGAAGTCTTAGCTTGTCCCAAATGCCCACTGGGCAGAAACAACAATGAAATGATCTTGGATGCAAATTCCGAATGCACCAACAGTAACGTCCCAAAAATGGGTCTCGAGACGTCACATGGTGCTCTGAACTATAAGTAGTCATGAGTTAACCCTAAAAGCCTGTTACTCATTCTGAAGACCCAAGTAAAAATAATATAAGTATGCAGTATGCTAAAATACTGAAATACTGTATAAACTGGATTGAATTCAACTGAACATAATGTCTGGAAATTCTTAACTAGGAAATCTAAAACAACCATCACTGAAAAACTTAAATGTATCTAATAGTCGGACAAGCCTCTAATACTACTACTAGAGAGTCATTGTGACAGACCCCGAGCTGGCTCGAACTGTCTGACATAACTAAACAAACTAATCTGGAAAGATGGAAATCAGTAAATCTGAATCACTAGGACCCAAACTACGAGGACACACCAACTGTTGGGATGTAGATAGAGATGCTCGCAGTCAATCACGCTGCTGGAACTGAGCACTTGAATCTACATTATAAGAAAATGTAGCACATAAACATATATATAGATCAGTACTTTTGAAATGTATTGAACATGTGGGAGTGAATGTATAAGTAAAACAATATCTTAGAATTTACATATACTCATAAAATAATGCATGCTAAATGTAAATGGCTCGCGTTAGCTTGAATAACGAAAAGATGGAAATTATGAACCATAAAGCATACTGTATAAATCTTGTGAGCCATAACACTTAGTTCTAAAAGATGTACTTGTAATTTTTTTTCAATTTATGCAAGCTAAGTGCAAAAGGACTCATCTTTATATCTTTAATTGAAATCTAAAATCTCATGGCTAATGACTTATGTAAAACAATATCTGAATAAAATCGTGAGCATTTATACTTAGTTTCTAAAAGCTTTTTATTATTCTTTTTTGTTAGGATTACTCTGTTCTATAGGCTGTAGGGAAATACTTTTAAAAACTATCCTACAAGGGAGGTTCTTCTAACCTCTATACACTATGTGAGCTATCATAGTGTCCAACGTTTAGTTCCCTTATGGGAGAACCTCACGTTGAGGAGAGGTGCCATACTCTTGCCAAGTAGTATAACCTAATCTAAGTGATCATAATCTGTATCTGTCATCCATACAGAAATGGGAATAATCTGGTAATCTAAACCTACTTTTGCTCGTAGTTCTGGGGATGTAGGATGTGCTAAACCCATACTTCCCACTCGATGCTAAATACTACTTCCTTTAATGTATATGCTAAATCTGTACAAAATCCACTTTAAAACTAGCATGAGGGTTTACTCTCAAAAACAGTTATGTATCTATTTATTTTAATTTGTAATAAAAACTGTAAAATGGATTCTATATCAAAATTGAGGATCAAAAGATCAATTTTTTTTTTGACAAATCTAAATATAAGCTAGTCATAGGATGCTTAAGAGCATCATCTTCTTGAAATATCAGTAGATATACTTAAAGCTTAAAACCATGTCTCAAACTCATGTCAAATTATAACAAAGTCATGCTCAATAATCAACATCTTGAAACTCTTGCATAATTCTAGTCAAGATAGTGGAATTCAACACTCAATGTATATAAAATCACTTTGCACGCATAAACATGCAAAAGTAGAGATGTAATTCAACATTTAATCACTTGTAACATCAACATCTTCAAATAATAATAATTGGGTGTGAACCCTAAATTGTAAAACATATAATCTCATGTAAATTCAACTTTTAAAACTAGTTTTTGGGCGTAAGGATGAAACAGTATCCTTGTTCATAACCCCATATACCTTGCTTGATGAATTGAATGTAAAATATTGAACTTTTAAATCTCTAATGGTGTTCTTGAAGAGTCTTCTTGAAGTTCTTGAACTCGAAATTTTGGTGTATAGGTTTTCTTGGAGTAGGAGTTATGGAATTGTTTTTGATTCTTGGAGCTAGGGTTTTTTTCTTCGAGAAGAAAAAGATGAATAATGAAGAATCTATGCTATTTGGGGCAAAAATTGTGTGTTTTGGTTAACGGTAAATGACTCAATTGCACCCATAATTACATCATTAATCAACACAAAAACTGGGTACCGATGCGATCAGAGACGCATTGCGTTGCTCACCCCGACGCGATTAGCGACACATTGAATTTCCTATCCGATGTGGTGCATCTACATCATGTTGATGTTCTATTTTGGCCAACCAAACATGACCCAAGCCTTCTCCAAAAATTCTGAAACTCACCCTGGAGATACTATGGACTACCCTTATCATGAAACAGCATAAAAATTGACATTTTAAGGTTGGGAAGGTTGAAAATAAAATTATCAAAATTTAGAGGCAAAAAATGAGATTGAGTCTCCAACACTTAGCTAAAATTTTAGGTCCTAAGTCTCTGGTGTGCCACTTTTGAGCTAAATTGAACTAGAAAGAATATGGGGTATTATAGTATCTCCCCCTTTAGAACATTCGTCCTTGAATAAGATTAGTTAAACTGAGGATGCTAAGGAACTGAGACTATGTATTGGCATGTACAACTGAAACAAAACTGCATAACTAAATCTAAAACATAATGAGCCACTGAACTAATCTGTGAGTGCATGAATTGACATAAAAATAATTATATGGCATAAGCTGAGACTGGAAAAGAACTAAATTAAGAAAAACTATTACGTTAGGCTGGATCTGAGTTTGCGGAGAAGAGGTGAGGGTACTTGGTTCGCATGTCTGCTTCTGATTCCCAAGTGGCACCCTCAACAGACTAATTTTGCCAGAGAACTTTGACTAAGGAAACTTCTTTGTTCCTTAACCCAAAGATCTGGTGATCAAGAATCTCTACTGGGATCACTTCGTATGAAAGGCTACTCAAAACATCTGTGCTTTCTAGAGAGACTACAAAATCTAAATCATCCATACACTTCTTCAATAAGTACACATTGAACAGTGGGTGAACTGATAACATATCTGCGAGTAGCTCAAGCTCATATAATACCATTCCTACATGACTCAAAATCCTGTAGGGCCCTAGATATCGGGGACTAAGCTTCCCATTTTATCAAAATATCTTCAGCCCCTTCATGGGTGAAACCTTCAAATAAACAAGATCATCAACCTCAAACTAAAGATCTCTCTTTCTTATGCCTGCATAAGATTTCAGATGACTCTGGGATACTTTCAATCTCTCTCGAATCAACTGAACTTTCTCCATGTCTTCAAACACCATATATGGCCTAATCAAAGAAGTCTCACCCACTTCGAGCCAACCGACTGGAGATATACATCTTCACCCATAAAAAGCCTAAAATAGGCCCATCTTTATACTAGAATGGTGACTATTGTTATAGGCAAACTCAATCAACGGCAAGTGGTCATTCAACTGCCTTTGAAGTCTACAACATATGCCCTCAACATATCCTCTCAGATCTAAATTTTCCTCTCTGCCTGACCATCTGTCTGCGGGTGAAAAGCTGACTGAGATGAACTTAGGTACCAGGACCCTTCTAAAAGGATTTCCAAAACTAAGAGGTAAATTGAGTACCCCTATCTGTAATAATGGACAAAGGAACTCCATGCAATCTAACCAACTCTCTGATATATAGCTTAGCATAATCCTCAGCTATGTAGGATTTGTGAACTGGAAGGAAGTGGGTTGATTTGGTCAATCTATCTATAATAGCCCAAATCAAATCATACTTATACACGAATGGGGTAATCCTGTCAAAAATTCCATGTTTACCTCTTCCTACTTCCAAGTGGGAATACCAAACTTTTGTAATGTCCCACTAGGTTTTTGGTGCTCTACCTTAACCAGTTGCCAAGTTGCACACTTGGCTACAAATTCGGCTATCTCTCTCTTCATACTCCACTAATAGACTTCCCATAAATTACAGTACATCTTTGTAGCTCTTGAATGAATAGAATAACACACAACATGTGCTTCTTCCATAATCTGCTGCCTCAAATCATCAACACATGGCACACACAATCTAGTCTGGTATCTCAACAAACCATATGCCCCTTGGGAGAAAACCTCTACCTTTTGTTCTTTAACCAAATATTCCAGTTTGACCAAACTAGGATCCTTATCCTACTTCTCTTTCACTTCAGAAACTAGAGAGCATTCTAAACTACTCTTAACCCAAACATTCCCACCTCACACCAAATCTAGCTAACTAGTGAACTTCCTAAACTAATTCTCTCTTATCATTCTCCACATGAGCAACACTACCCATCGACAGTCTACTAAGGGCATCTGCCACAACATTAGCCTTGCCTGGATGATACAAAACACTTATGTGATAATCTTTCAACAATGCTAGCCACCTTCTCTGACAAATATTTAACTCTCTCTTCGTAAACACAAACTGCAAACTTTTATGGTCTGTAAAAACATCAACATGTACACCATAAAGATAGTGCCTCTAGATTTTCAAAGCAAACACAACAACAACTAATTTAAGATCATGAGTCAGATAGTTCTTTTCATAAGGCTTAAGCTGTCTAGAGGCATAGGCTATGACTCTACCTCACTGTATCAAATCACAACATAGACCAACTTTAGAAGTATCACAATAGACAATGAATCCATCTGTACCATCAGGTAACGTTAGCGCTGGGGCTAAAGTGAGTCGAGCCTTCAACTCCTAAAAACTCTTCTCACAAGAATCTGAACATTGAAAGTTAACTTTCTTCTGAGTCAATCTGGATATAGGAGATAAAATGGATGAAAAACCCTCAACAAACTATCTATAATAGCCAGCTAAACCCAAGAAACTCCTGATGTCTGATGGAGAGATAGGTCTAGGATAGTTTCTCACTTCTTCGTTCTTTTGAGAATCCATTCTAATGACATCACCAGAAATGATATGACCGAGAAAAGCTACTGACCGTAGAACCAATTCAAAATTCCTAAATTTGACAAACAACTAGTGGTCTCTAAGAGTTTGCAACATAATTCTAAGATGATCTGCATGGTCATCCTCACTACGAGAATAGACAAGAATATCAACGATAAATATTATGACAAATATGTCTAGGTAATGTTTGAACAAACTATTCATCAAATCCATGAATGCTCCTAGGGCATTCGTTAGCCTGAAGGACATGACTAGGAAATGAAAATTACCATAGCGGGTTCTAAAGGCTGTCTTGGGAATGTAACATTCCTTTATTCTAAGTTGATGATAACCGGATCTAAGGTCTATCTTTGAGAAGTAACTTATACCTTGGAGTTAGTCGAATAAGTCATCAATTCTAGGGAGAAGATATCTATTTTTCACTGTGATTTTATTCAGATGACGATAGTCAATGCCCATTCACAAAGAACCATCTTTATTTCGTATGAGTAGGATGGGAACACCCCATGGAGAAACAATGGGCCTTATGAAACCTCTATTTAAAAGGTCTAAGCTGCTATTTTAAATCCTTAAGCTCAGCTGGAGCCATACAACATGGAGGAATGGATATGGGATGAGTATCTGGAAGAAGGTCAATACCAAATTCTATTTTCCTATCGAGAGGTACCCCTGGCAAATCTTTGGGAAAAACTTCAAGAAACTCATTAACTACTCGAACTAATTGAAATGTTGGAGCATCAAAATAAGTGTCTTTGACTCGAACTAGATGATAGATGCACCCCTTTGATATCAACTTTTTGGCTTGGAGATATGATATAAAATGACTCTTGGGAGACTCTTAATAATCCTTCCACTTAAAGGCTGGCTCATGAGGAAACTAAAAATTAACTACTCGAGTGCGACAATCTATAGATGCATAGCGGGAATAAAGCCAATCTATACGAATAATAATGTCAAAATCAACAATGTCCAACTCTATTAAATCTGCTAATATGATCTTACGAAGGACAGTGATACAATACTTTCTATAGTTGTATTTGGCAATAACTGACTCACCCACTGGGGTAGAAACTAAGAAGGTCTTAGGGATCTTTTTAGGACCTATTTCAAAATTTACTGCAACTAGTGGAGACACATAAGAGAAATTTGACCCGGGGTCTAACAACACATAAACATCAAAATGAGACACGAAGGACACCAGTAACAACATCTGGTGAACTCTCCTTCTCCTGATGGGATAGTAAAGCATAAAACTGATTCTAGCACTAATTGTCACTGGTAATGGATGATGCGCCCTGAGGAGTGACTGGGAAACCCAAAGAAGTCGGTGCGCTAGTAGCTTTAGTATGAGGATGAGCATCCATATTTCCCTGCCTAGCATACAGACACTCTTTGATTTAATGACCTAACTTAGCATAACCATAACAACCTTTCTATCCCAATAAGCACTCAACATGATAATTCTTACCATACTTAGCACATGGAGGATAATTGGGTTTTCCACTTACACTATTCTAAGATCTGGACATAAAAGTCTTACCGTATTGCTCCTGCCTAGCTCTGAGGGTGGGAGCACTAGATAAATATGGCACTGGCATGGATGAACAACTCTAAAACTGTGAATGATTTCCCCCTCCAAACTTTGTCTGACCATATTCAAAGTTCTCGATTCTAGACTTTTTATTTTCCTTCTCTCTACTCTTAAACTTTTCTACGTCAATCTGGTGGGCATGAGTCATCAGTTTAGCAAGATCCATATCCCTAATAAGCATGGTAGTCTTACACTTCTTGACTTACAAACTAGATACTCCAGTAATAAACTTACTCATACTTGACCTAGGGCCAACCATCGTGTCAGGGGCATACCTAGATAATTGAGTAAACTTAAGGTAGTACTCCTTCACTATCATCGATCCCTACCTCAGGTTCACAAACTCCTCTACCTTAGCTTATCTTATTTCATGCAAAAATAACCTGTCTAGAAATGCATCTCAAAACACCTTCCAACTCATAGGAGCTATATTCATACCTCTACTATTCTTCCATATAACCACCCAATCATACGCCACATCCTTCAACCTATAGGATATCAACTCTATACTCTCCTCTTCATTAACATGCATAATCTTGGTAATCTTTCTCACCTCATCTAAGTAAAGGTGTGGGTCCTCACCTGCCTTTAATCTAAAGAACTCAGGCAAATTCATTCTCATAAAGCCATAAATTCTGGCTGCTGCTAAATCCCCATTTTAATGAAGTGGAACTGCTACCTGATGGTTGACCTGAACACTGACAGTCACAACTTGGGCCAATGCCTAAAAGGAAGCCCGAAATTCAACATGGGATACATTTTCATTTAGAGGGTCAACAGTTTGGGGTGGTTGGTTATCATTTCTATGTGCATTAGCTCAGCAAGGAGGCATATTCAACTGCCACATAATAGCATGAGTTAAAAGAATCTTGAGACACTATAAGCATGATAGATCATGAAGGAAAATAATAATTTCCTAAAATGTCCCATAGACTTTTGCTCATAAATGTGGCGCACTTCATATCCATGATCAAGACACTACGTAACATGGCTTGTCTAACTCCGTAGGACTCTTTAAAACTTAGACTCTAAAAATAAGTTTTTAATATCTTACAAATAGGTCTCGAGACGTCACATGGTGCTCCAAACTACAAGTCGTCCTGAGCTAACCCTAAAAGCCTATTACTTATTTTGATGGACCAAGTAAAAATAATATAAGTGTGCGGTATGCTAAAATGCTGAAATACTATTTGAGCATGTCTGAGCTCAACTGAACATAATTTCTGGAAATACTTAACTAGAAAATATGAAACAACGAACACTAAAAAATTAAAATGTATCTATTAGTCAGACAAGCCTTTAATACTGCTACCAGAGAGTCACAGGGATAGACCCCCCAGCTGGCTCGAACTATCTAACATAACTAAACAAACTAATTGGGAATGCTGGACATCTGAATCACTAAGTCCCCAAACTATGAGGACTCACCAACTGTCGAGATGTAGATCGAGATGCTCGTAGTTAATCACGCTGCTGGAAATAAGCACCTGAACATATTTTATGAGACAATATAGCACATTGACATATATGTGGATCAGTACTTTTGGAATGTACTGAGCATGTGGGGGTGAATGCATAAGTAAAACAATATCTCATTATTTACATATACACATAAAATAATGCATGCTAAATGTAAATGGCTCACGTTAGCTTGAGTAACTGAAAGTAGGAAATCATAAATCATGAACCATAAAGCATGCTATATAAATCTTGTGAGCATAACATTTAGTTCTAAAAGCTGTACTTGTAATTTGTTTTCAATTTATGCAAACTAAGTGTAAAAAGACTCACCATTATATCTATAACTGAAAGCTGAAATCTCATGTCTAATGACTTATGTAAAAAAAATCGTGAGCCTTTACACTTAGTTTCTGAAAACTTTTCTATTATTCTTTTCTGTTAGGATCGCTCTATTCTGTAGGCTGTAGGAAAATACTTTTAAAAAGTATTCTGCAAGGGAGGTTCTTCTAACTGACATACACTTTATGAGCTATCATAGTGTCCAACATCTTGTTCCCTTATGGGAAAACCTCATATTGGGGAGAGGTATCATACTCTTGCCAAGGAGTATAACCTAATATAAGTGATCGAAATCAATATCTGTCATCCATATCGAAATAGAAATAATCTGATAATC
>NW_025873724.1:0-36722 GCF_002878395.1 Capsicum annuum | reverse complement strand
GATGTCCCCCACTCTTAAAGAAGCTTTTTGAGATAAAGTGTTTACTATACAGAATAAGTTTCAAACTTCTTTTAGCCCATATGATTTGAGAACAAGAACAAAATACAGATTTTAGAACTAAGTGTAATGACTCACAAGATTCATACTACATGATTTACTATTCATGATTTATGATTTTTAGATTTAAGATTTACTCAAGTTACGTGAGTCATTTACATTAGCATGCATTGATTTACAAATTATGATGATAATATGATGTTTTACTTATGCATTTTACCCCCATATACTCATACTCAAAGTACTGATCCACATATATGTCTTTGTGCTACATGTAACGCCCCACATTTTGGGCTACAATATACACCATGATTCTAGTGTGTTGATAAATCCCGAAGCCATAAATCCTATGCCAATATGGCATGTTAATTATTTGTGTACCATGTGAATCAATTTAAGCTTGAATTTAGACCATAGAGGTCCTTCAACTCAAGGACGAGTTGAAACTATTTCGATCGATTAATTTTTAGTGGACGTTATAATTTGTGTCAGCTTAAATCGACTATAACTCTCTATATATGTCGAATTATAGATCCTACTATGTGTCAAATGATAGTTCTTCGAGTTAGCTTTCCAATGATACTAATTTTGCTAAAATCCGACACCCGAGAAAGAAGTTATGGCTTTTAAAAGTAATGTGTCGCCTAACCAATCGCACATGGCCACCGGAAAGCATAGGCGACAGCATAGGCAACGCCTATACAAACATAGGCAATAGCCTAGTCGGCGCCTATGCAAACATAGGTAATCGCCTGGCGGCGCCTATGTAAAGGTTTCAAGTGGCTTAAACACTTCATTTTTGGGGTAAAAATGTCCTTTTCCACCCTTACTTAGCCCTAAACACGAAATTCAATTCCAAAGACCCCAAAATACACCTTCATTTATCAAAAGTGCTCCAGGATTCTCCTTAGGGTTTCAAAATAAAATCTCAAGCAACTCAAGATTCAACCGGGGGTTTTAGAAACTAATCACATATTTGGAATCCCCAGAATGTAGGCTTCAATTAGCATCTATAATTTGCGCATATAGAGGTATGTGGGGTTATCTTAAAAATCTCATGGGCTTTAAAAATTCATGTTTTCAAATGGGGGTTTTGAAATTATGAATATGATTATGTTTTAAACGTTTTATGATATTGATTTGGCCCTTAGGCCTACTCTCAAAGTGATTTTCTATATGATATATGTATATGCATGTGTTCCGAATAGATGTTAACTTGAGAGCATGAATGATATGAAATTTCCTCTCTTGATGTGAATTTGTTTTAAATGTTCATATGATGTAAATTCTTTTAAAACATCTTAAAGAGCATGACATGAAATGTTTTGAGAATTGATATGATTTTGACTTGAAAATGAGAAGGTTATTCATGTTGAATACAATGGTTGAATAAGAAGAATGATATGATATTGATGACTTGCAAGTCGGATATGCCGATACCCTACAGAGTATGACATTCGATTGATTTGAACAAAGTTTGAACGCATTGCTTTTCATGAGAAAGGTGGAGTTCTGAAAAAGGCGGTTGAGTGAAAGGGCTCATCACTGGAAACCGTAGTTGCCGATGCAGGTCGTTTGATATAGTATCCTACATGGGAGGATAGTAAAATAATTGGGACATCTCTCATGGGGGGATTCCCTGCGATGTACTCACATGGAAGGTGTACTGGCTCTAAATCCTGGCAGCTACTTGGATTGAAGGCTTGGCCGCCGAGCACCAGAGGCGGATTCCACATAGCCGTGGAATTACAACTGTAGGGTATTCTACCTAGCTTAATCGTATTACATTGGTATTGAAAACTATTACATTATGCCCATGTGTTTTCAAATAATTTGATATGAAACTACTTTATAATGGCTCTCACCTATATTGCGTAAAAATATTATATTTCTATTTTGATTTCTCTGCGTACCAGTACTTTTGTATTGACCCCCTCTCCTCTCAGTTTGGAGGCATAGTCTAGGGGTCCAGCCAACCAGTAGATTCCTTCCGACAGATCGCAAAATCAAGTGGTGAGCCTTCTATATTTCAGAAGGCCTGATGTCTGCAGTTTAATTTATCATTTATTAGTTTCGGGTCTACTGGGGGCCTTGTCCTAGTTTTTAGATAGACATTTGTTTTAGTCATGTAGTAGAGATTTTGCAGACGTTATAGAGATGTTGATTGAGATTGTGGGACATTATTCCCCACTATTATTTTTATATGATTCTTGACCATGTTTCCGTTATATAGTGTATCTTCCATATTTCTTTTTACATAATTCATGTGTATGATTACCAGATAGATAAGGGGTATTTCGAGCCTTGATAGTTCGAAATACTCATCACGGCTAGGGCCCTAGTTTGGACTGTGATAACCTCAAAATTATTCTTCAGACCCTTAAGAATCATCAGTTGTATGCCAAATTTTCTAAGTGTGAATTCTGGTTAGATGTTATTGCCTTCTTGGGGCATATTGTGTCCAGTTACAAGATAAGAGTAGATCCCAAGAAAGTTGAAGCAGTGAGAAAATGGCCCAGACCCACGACTCCAACCGATATTCAGAGCTTCTTGGGTTTGGCGGGGTATTACAGAAGGGTTGTAGAGAGTTTTTCTTCCATAGCTGCTCCACTTACTA
This sequence comes from Capsicum annuum, assembly GCF_002878395.1. Lineage (NCBI taxonomy): Eukaryota > Viridiplantae > Streptophyta > Magnoliopsida > Solanales > Solanaceae > Capsicum > Capsicum annuum. The sequence continues at coordinate 34,048 of NW_025873724.1, read as the reverse complement.
AACTGACTCAGAAAAAGATAAAGTTTGTGTGGTCTGACTTGTGTGAAAATATTTTTGAGAAGTTGAAGGACAAGCTGAATACCGGTACCCTTCCCGAGGGTGTAGATGATTTTGTGGTTTATTATGATGCGTCCCGTATGGGACTTAGTTGTGTTTTGATGCAGTGTAGTAAGGTGATAGCTTTGCATCTAGGTAGTTAAAGGTGCATGAGAGTAATTACCCCACTTATGACTTGGAGTTAGCAGTCGTGGTGTTTGCACTTAGAATCTGGAGGCACTATCTCTATGGAGTGCATGTTGAAATTTATACTGACCATAAGAGTTTACAATATGTTTTCTCACAGAAAAAATTGAACCTCAGGAAGAGGCGTTGGATGGATCTTTTGAAAGACTATGATATGAGTCTACCTTACCATCCGGGCAAAGAAAATATTGTAGCCGACGCCCTCAGCAGGTTGTCTATAGGCAGCCTTTCTCATATAGAGAAGGAAACAAAAAGATGGTGAAGGATATTCACCGCCTTGCAAATCTGGGAGTGAGACTCTTAGATTCCGAAGATGGAGCGGTGATTGTTCATGAGTTAGCTAAGTCATCATTTTGTACTGAAGTTAAGGAGAAGCAGGTTGAAGATCCCATCTTGATGCAAATTAAGAAAGATGCGGGTCAACAAAAGGCTATGTTATTTGAAATTGGTGGTGATGGTATTCTGAGATTTTAGGGTAGGTTGTGCATTTTGAATGTTGATGGGCTGTGGGAAAGAATCCTTAATGAGGCGCACACTTCGAGGTATGTCGTTCACCCAGGATCTACTAAGATGTACAACGATCTGAAAACCTTGTATTGGTGGAATAACATGAAACGTGATGTAGCTGATTTTGTGTCCAAGTGTTTGAACTGTCAAAAAGTGAAGGTAGAACACATAAGGCCAGGTGGTACTTCCCAAGAGATAGCCCTGCCTTTATGAAAGTGGGAGATGATAAACATGGACTTCATTATAGGACTTCAGAGATCCCGAAACCAGTATGATTCTATATGGGTGATTGTAGATCGATTGACAAAGTCAGCCCATTTTTTGCCTCTGAGGACTAATTATTCGGGAGAGGGTTATGCTAAGATTTACATTGAGGAGATAGTTCGGTTGCATGGGGCACTGGTGTCCATTATATCCGATAGAGGTACCCAGTTTTCATCTTAGTTCTGGAGATCTTTTCAGAAGGGTTTACGTATACAAGTGAATTTGGGCATAACTTTCCACCCTCAGACGGATGGGTAAGCTGAGCATACCATTCAGACCCTCGAGGATATGTTGAGGGCATGCATTATTGATTTCAAAGGTAGCTGGGTAGATCACCTGCCACTGGTTGAATTTACTTACAATAATAGTTACCATGCTACCATCAAGATGGCTTATTTTGAGGCTTTGTATGGGAGGAGATATAGGTCTCCGATAGGATGGTATGAAATGGGAGAGACCCAGTTATATGGGCTTGATCATGTTCATCCGGAGATGGAGAAAGTGAAGATCATTAGAGAACGACTCAAGACAGCTCAGATTCATCAGAAGTCCTATGCCGATGTTTGGAGAAGAGAACTAGAGTTTGAAGTTGGTGATTGGGTGTTTCTCAAGGTTTCTCCTATGAAAGGAGTTATGCAGTTTGGAAAAAGGGGTAGGGCCATATCAGATTCTGAGAAAGATTGGTGCAGTTTCATATGAGATAGAATTTCCTACAAGTTTGGGTTCCGTTCATCCTGTATTCCATGTATCCATGTTGAAGAAATGCATTGGAGATCACTCTTTGGTGTTTCCAGTAGAAGTTTTCAAAGTGATAGATTCCTTGTCTTACGAAAAAGAGCCCGTTGAAATTTTGGATCGCCAAGTTCAAAAGCTGAGGAGCAAAGAGATAGCCTCAGTAAAGGTACTGTGGAGAAATCAGAAAGTCAAAGAAGCAACTTGGGAGTTAGAAGACAACATGAGAATTAGATATCCCAATTTGTTTGCTTTGATGGAGGATGAGACAGAACGTACTATTCTTATCTTATCTTTCCTAGTCCTTTACTATACTTGAAATCGTGTGTGTTTGTGTTCCGAATCATCATTCGAGGATGAATGATCCTAAGGGGGAAATAATGTAACGCCTCGCATTTTGGGTTACAATATAGACCATGATTCCGATGTGTTGATAAATCCCAAAGCCATAAATCCTATGCCAATATGGCATATTAATTATTTGTGTAGCATGTGAATCCATTCAATCTTGAATTTAGACCATAAAGGTCCTTCAACTCAAGGATGAGTTGAAACTATTTTGATCGATTAGGTTTTAGTGGACGTTGTAATTTGTGTCAGCTTCCGTCAACTAATTTTGCTAAATTAGAGAGCCTACTATATGTTAAATGATAGGTCTTCGAGTTAGCTTTCCAACAATACCAATTTTGCTAAAATCCGACACACGAGCAGGAATTTATGGCCTTTTAAAGTAATATGTGTTGCCTAACCAATCGCACATGGCCACTGGAAAGCATAGGCGGCGCCTATGCAAACATAGGCGATAGCCTAGGCTGCACCTATGTAAACATAGGTGATAGCCTAGGTGGCGCCAATGTAAACATAGGCGATGGCATAGGCGGTGCCTATGTAAAGGTTTCAAGTGGCTTAAACACTCTATTTTTGGGGCAAAATGGTCCTTTTCCACCCTTACTTAGCCCTAAATACAAAATTCAGTTCCAAAGACCCCAAAATACACCTTAATTCATCAAAAGTGCTCAAGGATTCTCCTAAGGGTTTCAAATAAAAACTCAAGCAACTCAAGATTCAACTGGGGGTTTTAGAAACTAATCGCATATTTGGAATCCCCAGAATGTAGGCTTCAAGAAGCACCTATAATTTGTGCATATAGAGGTACGTGGGGTTATCTCAAAAATCTCATGGGCTTTAAAAATTCATGTTTTCAAATGGGGGTTTTGAAATTATGAATATGATTATGTTTTAAACATTTTATTATATTGATTTGGCCCTTAGGCCTACTCCTAAAGTGATTTTCTATATGATATATGTATATGCATGTGTTTCGAAAAGATGTTAACTTGAGAGTATGAATGATGTGAATTTTCCTCTCTTGATGTGAATTTGTTTTTAATGTTCATATGATATAAATTGTTTGAAAACATCTTGAAGAGCACGACATGAAATGTTTTGAGAATTGATATAATTTTGACTTGAAAATGAGAAGGTTATTCATGTTGAATACAATGGTTGAATGAGAAGAATGATGTGATATTGATGGCTTGCATGTCAGGTATAACGATACCCTATAGAATATGATATGTGATTGATTTGAACAAAGTTTGAATGCATTGATTTTCATAAGAAAGGTGGATGCCCGAAGAAGACGGTTGAGTGAAAGGGCACATCGTTGGAAACTGTAGTTGCCGATGTGGGTCGTATGATATTGTATCCTACATGGAAGGATACTAAAATAATTGGGACATCTCACATGGGGGGATTCCCTGTGGTGTACTCACATGAGGGATATACCGGTTCCAAATCCTGGGGGTACTTGGATTGGAGGCTTGGCAACCGAGCACCAGAGACGGATTCCACATAGCCATGGAATTACAATTGTAGGGTATTCCACCTAGTTCAATCGCATTATCTTGGTATTGAAAACTATTACATTATGACCATGTGTTTTTAAATAATTTGATATGAAACTACTTTATAATGGCTCTCACCTATATTGTGTAAAAAAATTATATTTCTGTTTTGATTTCTCTGCGTACCAGTACTTTTGTATTGACCCCCTCCCCTCCCTGGTGTGGAGGCAAAGTCTAGGGGTCCAGCCAACCAGTAGATTCCTTCTGACAGATTGCAAAATCAAGTGGTGAGCCTTCTATATTTCAGAAGGCCTGATGTCTGCAATTTAATTTATCATTTATTAGTTTTGGGTCTACTGGGGGCCTTGTCCCAGTTTTCAGATAGACATTTGTTTTAGTCATGTAGTAGAGATTTTGCAGACGTTATAGAGATATTGATTGAGATTGTGGGACATTATTCCCCATTATTGTTTTCATATGATTCTTGACCATGTTTCCGTTATATAGTGTATCTTCCGCATTTCTTTTCATATAAGTCATGTGCATGATTACCAGATAGATAAGGGGTGTTTCGGGCCTTGATTGTTCGGAATACTCATCATGGACAGGGTCCTGGTTTGGGTCATGACACTACATTGTCTCATTATGTAGGTACAAGTTTTAGTATTCACATTCAGACTCAGACCGTTGCAGATTCCAGCCAGCGAGATGATGAGTCCATATATTTTAGGGACTTCAGTTAGATTTATTTAAATTCTTTACTTTCTTAATCATATGTATTAATTAGTGATAGTTGGGGTCGCGTCCTAGATATGTATAGTTGTATAGCATAGGCCTCACACATGCCAGTTAGAGTCAGTTATGTATTTTTAGTCCCTCTTTCAGACTTTATCAGAATGTAAAAGTTACATCAGTATTATATTTTCTTAGATTCCACCGTTATTATGTTTCCGCATTGCAAACTCAGTCATTTTATGCATATTATTCAGTTGCTTATGATTTATGTCAGTAGAAGTGTTAACTTTGGACCACTTGATGTCCTAAGCATCGTGTGACATCTACAGATAGATTTTTCAGGATGTTACAAACTTGGTATCAGAGCACAAGGTTCAAGTGTCTTAGGGTGCCTGTGAAGCTGTGTCTATTAGAGTCTTGCAGAATGGTGCAGAGATGTTCATACTTTTTTTTGAGAGGCTACAGGGCATTGAGGAAATGTTTCCCTTCTTTCAAGTCTCAGATTATGCTATAGAAAGGTCCTCTAAGAAAATTTGTATACATTCTCATCTTTCTCTATTTAGACCATCACTGCCTTATTTTTAAGGTAACAGAAATAGTCAAGCTTAAATCCTTATAGATAGAGCTTTCTCAGGCAGTCCTCACAGATAGTTATGGGATTGTAGACAGGCTCAAAAGTATCTCATCAATGCTTTTAAGAACTTCATTCATGTTCATGGAAATAGTGCACTAAGCCCAAGTCAGATGTGCTTTTAGATCCCTCCTCAGAATTCACAATGTTAATCTATACTTCCTCATCTATGACTTATTCTTAAGATAACATAATTAGCAAATTCCAATTTTCTCCCTAGATAATGCTCTCAGATTTACTAGCAGAAGTTTCAAAAGTCACACAAAGGGCTTGAGAAGAGCTCCCTAGTGTGATATGGTCCTTGAGTTGAAAGTTTATGCTCACATCCTTTTGAGTTGTTTAGTTGAGACAAAATTAGATATGTATTCAGATTGCCCATTGACCCTGTTCCCTATAGATAATGCTCATGAAAAAAGATAGTGTGAACATAGACTATTAAATGTAGTGTGCATTCGAGAGGTATTATGAACCTCAGAGTTATGATTTATGAATAGTAAAACCCTATTATATTTGAAAGTATGGGTATAGGAGAATAGTGGCAAGAAAAGTGGGAATGATGATTGATAGAAAGTATAGAGATAACTTTGTGCATGATTGCGAGTTGTGTTAAGGTGATATATCCTCGTGTGTTAGTTTAGTGGAGGTTGAGGAGGGAGTTATTAGTTAAGGTGAATTGTTTTTTGCATAAAGTCCGAAAGGAGTTATTGATGGTATTTAGGGTGCTTGAAAAAGTATAGGGTATTAATGAAGTATTTAATGGTTTAGTATCATTAATTTAGGCACCCCTTGTGTTTACAAGAAGGAGTTTAGTTGAAACTCATAGAGATGTGATAGTAATATTTATGAATAGAAGGGTAAATAGTAATGATGCATAGAAGGAGGATGTGTTAATGGATTATGAAAAGATAGGTTATATGATTATGATCGATTATTGCTGTTATGAAGTTCTAGTGGACTAGTGTTCTTGATGTTTTATTTCATAACTTCCAAGCGAGAATTGTATGTGAAGTTTGGTTATTCAACCATGTTTAGCACTAGACGCTAAGTTTGAATAGTTGATGGTCATCAAAGTGGATGAGATAATTTCTTGGTTAGTGATGCTAGTTATATGGAAGTGATCTTGTAGGCTTGAACAGTGTATGCAAGAAGTTTAAGTTCAGCTATCTGTAGTTAAGTATGATGTTGTACATATGATGAAGAAGTATGCCCAAGGTGATATGGGATTGCCTTGTTTTCCAAGTTTATTACGTGTTGTGTGCAATTTGTAGTACCATTGAGTTTCTAAGTGGAAGGAGACTAGTTATATACATATATGATATTCTTAATAGCTAAGTTAAGGAGATTATGGGTAGATGATGTTGAGCCTTTTTGGTATGATCTTAACTCTCATGGTTTAGAGAAAAATATAAGTTTAGAGATGTGATATTAGTAAGTTATGACAAGAGTAGTTTGTCTTATTAAAGGTTGGTGATATTCGTGTTAATTGTTCGGATCTAAGCTTGAATCCCTGAAGATTGAGTAAATAAAAATAAGAGTTAAAAGCTCCAGATGGTGTGAAATAAAGATCTGGTGATACCCATGAAGATTCTACATTAGTAAGTGTTGAAGATATTATGTGATGACAAGTGGGGCTATAGAAAGGTAGAGTTGTATCTCGAAAGAAAGTATTAGAAGTGGGGTTTGCAGTTTCAGGTGTAGTCTTTTAGAGTAAGTTTATTATTTGCTTATATTGTTATGTTCCAAAGTCTAGAGCGCAGTGAGTGTGGTTCAGTTTAGAATATAGTGAAGGGGTTCCACAGACTTAGAGTGATGACTTATAGCTAAGGGGAAGATGATGCCAAAGTCAGACCTTCAGATGCTAATAGTGAAGCCGGTATAGTATAGAACATCAAAAAGTGAGGATGTGGCTCAACCCATTTTTATTTCAGTATTTATTTTTCAGTCATCCAAATATCTACTCATGCCTTACGTGTCAGTTCCATGATCATAGTTCATGTTCGTGCACATAATCGAGAGTCATGTACTCTCCCAATACCTAATATGAGAAGTTCTAGTTCATCCAGCAATTAGAATCACATTCCATAAGTTGTGAACTCTAAATTTAGGTCATGCATCTCATGACTCATGTCCACTTGCTTTACAGCATGTTCAGTTCCAATACTCATGCAATACCCTTTACGGTCAGTAAAATTTGGAGTTGTATCATGTATGTCCTCAGATTTGATCTCTTTAATGAACCCATGTTGTGAATACTCTATTCCTCAGTCCTCAGTAAGGTGTAAAGTTATGCTTAGTATCCCTTCATGTTTCAGACCCTATATTTCACCAACCTTTCGGTGATGTTTCCTTAGGTCAAGATAGTGATGATGAGTAATTATGTGGATGAGAGATAGTAAATGTGTTATGTCTAGTAAGATTGTTGTAAGCTGGTTTTATGTAAGTCTATAAGTTTTAAATAATTTTTTAGGTGAATTTTATTTTCTTGTGTATGACTCGGTTAGTTGAGAATATATCATGTGTATCATTCTAAGAATTGAATGGTCCATGGAGGTTGTCATTGATAGAGGTATTAGAGAATATGAGAGAGGTGCTCTTATGGGTATTTGCTTAGAAGTGCATGTGTGGATATGAAAATAGGCTTGAATGTTGTGTTGGTATCTAAGGGGATAGCTATGTTGTGCATTAGAGGATTTCTAGTAAGAGATTGGATTTAGTTGTTAAGGTGATAAGAAGAATCATCCTAGGGTTAGAAGTTATGATAATACTTGGGGAATTGAATCTATGGTTCAAACTAGTATCATGGGGTTTTGTGCAGTGCCTTGTAAATTCCAAGTTAGGCTTGACCTCGATGGGGGAATATAGTTCAATTTAGACTTTAGAAAAATGGAGTTATCAATGCTATGCAAGAATTATTAGTTGAAACAAGTGATTATCATATTTAAGGGAATAGTATAGTTGAATATCATTTATTTCAAGCGGTATTTTCAAGATTTCAAATTTTAATTGTGTGATAAATTGAATTAGCTTTCCATCGATACCAAATTCACCTAAATTCGACACTCGGTTAAGGACTTATGGCATTTTTAAGTTGACAGTGTGTCAGCTGGACTCTCAGCGCATCGCAGAGCTAAGCAAATTGGCAATTGTCATATTCCAGTGGCCCTCCTTGATAGACCCGCGTTGCGGAGAAGCCCATTTTCCTAATTGTCCCATTCAGTGAGACTCCGCGATTCTGGTGCATTGCACTAAGGGTCAAAATGGCAATCCAAGGGGCACCGCGATTGTGGCGCATCACGGTGAGTGCCCAGTTCCTGTTCGTCCTTTTCCAGTGAGCCATCACGATTGTGGCGCATCGTGGTGTCCAGAAAAATTGGGATTTTGATCATTTTTCAGTTCTATTTAAAAGCTTAAAAGGGGTATTTTTGTAAAACCCCAACTCCCAAATCTGTCCAAAAACACAAGATCACTCATATTTGGCAGCACATTATGCATTATTCATCGTTCCCTCTCAAAACAAAACCCTAGTTCATCAACTTCCTCCCTAAGAAATCCAAGATTCCTCCTTTAACTCTCCAAGATAACTCAAGATTGAGATTTGTCAATACAAGAACACTAAGTAATAATCTCCAAAGCATCAATTGGAATCAAAGATTCAAGCCTTTCATCAAAGATCATCAATTAAGGCATGTGGGGTTTCAACAAGGATAATCCTTTCGTCCTTGTGCCCAAAACTTGTTTTTAATTACAAAGATACATGATTTTATATGTTTTCCTATGAATTTGAAGTTGGGTTTATACCTCATATTTCTATTCATGAGATTATGAGATTTTCAATGCTTTAGAAGTTGAATTACATGAGTATGAATATATTTTTATGCATATTGCTGAAATTTCCAGATTTAATGATGAATTACAAATGTTTATGTTATCAAGCATGAATTTTGAGATGTTTTATGGTGAGATTTAAAAATGGGTCACTAAGCCCAATTTAAGATTGTTATTTTGAGAATTTTTGTGCTATAACCACCCCATGATTAAATTATTTTGAGATTATTGAGAAAGATTTGTCCTTTTGGTCACAATAGATTGAAATTCACTTTGCGAACTGAGATTATATATTTTACAGTTGGTTTCATTATAAACCATGAGATTATTTTAAAGTGAATTTTTCTTGAGATTTTGAGCATGAGATTAGGAGTAGTATTTAGCTCCGATATGGGTACGTTACTATGGTTACATACCCCAAAACTACGTGCCAATGTAGAATTTAGATGATTCTTACTTCTACGTAGATGACTGAGATTGTGATCTCTGAGATGAGATTGTTCTATTCTGATGGCAAGGGTAGAACAACCATAACCTTATGGGGGATAGTCGTGGGATACCATGGGTGCTCACATAGTGTACATCTTGGTTTGAAGAACCTCCCAAATAGATGTCCCCACTCTTAAAACACTTTTTTGAGATAAAGTGTTTACTATATAGAATAAGTTTCAAACTTCTTTTAGCCCATATGATTTGAGACCAAGAACAGAATACAGATTATAGAACTATGTGTAATGAATCACAAGATTCATTCTATATGCTTTACTATTCATGATTTATGATTTTTAGATTTCAGATTTACTCAAGTAACATGAGTCATTTACATTTAGCATGCATTGATTTACAAATTATAATGCTAATATGATGTTTTACTTATGCATTTCACCCACATATACTCAGTACATCCTCAAAGTACTGATCCACATATATGTCTATGTGCTACATTATCTCATAATGTAGGTACAAGTTTTAGTATGCACATTCAGACTCAGAAAGTTGTAGATTCCTACAAGCGAGATGATGAGTCCTTATATTTTGGGGACTTCAGTTAGATTTATTTTTGTTCTTTACTTTCTAAATCATTTGTATTGATTAGTGATAGTTGGGATCGTGTCCTAGCTATCTAGAGTTAGTATAGTAGAGACTTCACAGATGTCAGTTAGAGTCAGTTATGTATTTTTAGTCCCTCTTCCAAACTTTATCAGAATGGAAAAGTTATATCAGTATTGTATTTTCTAAGATTCCACCATTATTAGGTTTCCGTGTTGTAAACTTAGTCGTTTATTGCATATTATTCAGTTTATTATAAGTTATGCCTGTAGAAGGGTTAGCTTTGGACCACTTGTGGTCCTAAATACTGTGTAACATCTCGGGACAGATTTTTAGAGAGTTACAAGACATCTCTGACATAAATGCTACTGAACGAATGCTTGAGAGCAAGTTTGATATGAAAGACCTTGGATTTGTAGACGTGATCTTAGGAATAAGAATTCATAGAACTCTAAAAGGATTGACATTGTCACAGTCTCATTACATCGAAAAGGTACTTGAGAATTTCAAGTATTTAGAATTTGGTATTGCCAAGACTCTATTGGACGTGAGCTTTGCACTTCAAAAGAATGAAAGTGAAAGTGACTCACAGTTGGAATACGCAAGAGTTTTGGGATGTTTAATGTATATAATGATTGTACACGGCCAGACATAGCATATTCTATTAGTAAGTATAGTCAGTACACGAGTAATCCCAATAAAGCTCATTGCGTGGTAATGAAAAGAGTTTTGGTGTATCTTAAATACACTCGTGACTATGCTTTGCATTATAATAAATATCTCGCAGTACTTGATGGATATAGTGATGCAAATTAGATCACCAGATTGAATAAAGTAAAATTCACGAGTGGATATCTATTTACTATAGGTGGAGGATCAGTCTCTTAGAAATCATCCAAATACATATGTATTGCTTGCTCTACTATGAAATCTGAATTTATCATATTAGATAAAGCCGGTGAAGAAGAAGAATGGCTCTGGAATTTCTTGAAAGATGTTCCTTATTGGTCCAAACCTATGACACTAGTATGTATACACTATGATAGCCAAGCGGCGATAGGGAGGGTAGGGAGCATGATATACAACAGTAAATATCATCACATAAGAAGGAGACATAATACTGTTACAGAATTGCTCTGTAGTGGAATTATCAATGTTGACTATGTGAAGTCGAAGGATAATGTATTAGATTCACTTAAACAAGGCCTATCTAGAGAGGGAGTTGAGAGAACATCCAAGGGAATGGGTTTACCACCTAGGACAAATTAGCATGGTGGTAACTCTATTTAACAGACTGGAGATACCAAGAGCTAGGTTCAAGGAGATCAAACAAAGTTGTGTCTAACAGGTTCAACATTGTTAATTTATCAAACTTATTCTCATGATGTAGATAATATTTAGTAAACAAGGATAAGACATATAGTGTAAGACCCCGTAGAGTTTCCTCGTCGTCAAAGCCTTCAAAGCAAGTTAAAGAAGCTTAACACTTAGAAATTTGGCTAAGTGTTCCAACACTTAGTTTATTTTTGAGCCTTCGAACTTCGATGAATTATTTTGCAACCTTTCCGGCCTCCATTTCTTGATTTTGTTGTTATGTTGCAATGGGGCAAGGTCGTAAGGTATCTCAGGTAAGTTTTGGAATTTTTGAAATCCATTTAGGACACATTTGGGGTGCCAAAGCAGTAGCTAAAAGGCTAAGGGCAAGGCACTGCCCAGCTTAGCTAAGGCTCTCGGCAAGGCGCCGCCCACCTTAGCAAAGGCTCTGCGCAAGGCGCCGCCCAGGCCATAGCCTTTGTGCCCAATTTCAGCTTCTTGTCTCCATCTCATGAAGGGTAAATTTGATATTTTTTCCCTCTTTTATCATCCTTAACACTAGATTACACCCCAAAAATGATATATTATTCACACTTTCATCAAAAACCACCAAGAACATACCTTAGGGTTTCTACACAAACTTCAAGAGAACTCAAAAGTTAACCGTCATTTTTTAATAATTTTTCGAGAATTGGAATCCCCATTCCGAGAGATACAAGAAGTACCCATTAATTTCAAGAATAGCAACCCAAAGTCAAGAACTCACTCAAAGTTTTAATTTCAAGTTATATGAGGTTTGAACAAGAACACTCTTTCGTTCTTGTGCCCATAAGTTTTAGATTTTCTTAAGGAATTTCGTATTTCCAAGATGAATTATATTATTTTTCTATATTTCAAGTTTATGAGATTATGGAATTGTTCAAGTCTTGAATTGCATGATTATTTTGTTCAATAATGATTTAAATTGAGAGTTCATGATATAAATTGCACATTCCTATATTGATTTCATGTTTCCAAGAATTTCCAAGAGTTGTTGTCATGAGTTGAACTTTATGGTGAAATTGTTAGTATTTGAGGATGAATTATTGATACTCCAAGAAGTGTACTTATATTTCCATGTTGTTGAGATTTTAAAACTTTGATGAAAAGTTTATCAAGATTTCAAGAAAAGAATTGAGTTTTGATCCTAAGCTAAGAAAGAAATCCACATTATTTGTTTGATTTGAGATAAAGGGGAAGCTTATTGGCTCCCATTACATATTTTTGAATTGTTTAAGGTGGATTTTCTTAAAGCTCTGAGCTAAGTAAGGGATTAGTATTTAGCACCGAGTTAGGCTTGTTTTTGAGGTCTCATGCCCCAGAATTACGTGCCCCCGTAGGTTTTTGATTTACCCCAAGTGGGTTAAGCTAGTGATCACTAAAATTTAAAGGTTCTACTCTAATGGAAAGGATAGAAAAGCTCTCCCCAACATGAGCAAGACGTTGGAATCCATGTAGCTCACATGGTTTATGTTGGTTAGAAGAAACTCCCAAAGTTATATAATCCCGAGTCCCAAGTTTCCGAAAGTCTCTTAAGTTTTCTAGATTATCAAGTCTTAAAGTTCCTAAAGTATCAAGTTCTTGAGTTTTAAATAAGTTTTACTATCCTTAAGCTAAAAGTGTAAGTTTGAAGGTATATTGATTCGAAAGCTATGACCCTATGATTCCTAAAGTTTTCAAGCGTCATGATTATTAAGTTTCCAAGAAGTTTCTTGCTTTCATGAGATTAAAGCGTATGTCCTGAAGGTTGATATTTTAAGATTTTGTCTAATTTACAAGTTGAGGACAAATAAAGAATAAAAATCCAGAATAAAGTGAAATGACTCACGTGATTTCTATTATCTATTTCCTAACCACAACTTATGAGAATTTTATTCAAGCTATGTGAGTCATTTATTATAGCATGTATGTTTTCTATTATGACTTGTGATACTAATTATTTATTTGCATACACCATACATGCTCAGTACATTTCCAAAGTACTGATTCACATATACGTCTGTATGCTACATTGTAATGCCCCGCACTTTCCTAAGCTAGAAAGCGAACCGTTGTTCATACATGTGAAACCCTTAATTCTGTAAGCCATATTTGGGCACATGAATTACCAAGAGTACCCTAGTTATAAGAGAGCTTATGATGTGTTAAGTGTGGTTATATGAGTCACTTAAGGTAGTACAAGATAAGAGTTTCGAAATCCATCAAGTTTTAGTGTTTGAATTTGCAAGGGTCATCTTTGAATAAGAATAACTTGATAAATATGTAGTATTTATTCACATTTCTACCCACCAACTTCTATAGAATCAAATTAGCGTCCCAACGATACCAATTTCATCAAAATTTGACACCCGAGCAAGAAGTTATGGCTTTGTGAAGTAGAGTGTGTCGCCTAACCAATCGCACATGGCTACTGGAATAGGTGTGCGATAAGTAATGCAACGCATACTTAAATGTGTGTGATAAGCAATGGGGCTCATACGTAAATGTATGCGATAAGTAATGCGGCGCACACTTGGTGTTTCAGGTAGTAAAAATACTCCATTTTGAGTTATTTTGAGGGAAATTAAGTCTTTTGGCACTCCTTACACACCCTTAAACTTAACCTTATGAATTTAATAGAATCTAAACACATCATAACCCTATTATCAATCTAAGTTCATCATCCAAGAGCACTAAAGGAGAAAAACAACTAGGGGTGCACAATCAACATTGAGGGTCCAATCTTTCAACGAATCCGTTACGATAAATGTATGTGGGATTTTCAACAAGAACATCCTTTCATTCTTGTGCCCAAAAATTTGTATTATTTTATGAAGATACATAATTTTACTTGTTTAATTATGAATTTGAGATGGAAACTATTATCCTATGTTCTTGTTCAAGAAACTACGATATTTGTGTGATGTCTTAAAGATAAATTCCTTGAGTTTTGATGTTAATATCATATTTCAAGTTGAATTTCCATATTTTCATATGAGTTATACTTGTTTTATATACAAAGTATGAATCTTGAAATGTTTTTCTCAAGTGTTGATATATGAGATTTAAACCCTCTTTGAGATTATGATCTTTGGTGAAGTAATGTGTTATACACACCTTGATATTTGAATGATTTGACCTTTTGGTCTTGAAAGAGTTATTTTTGAACTCGAATGACAAAAGAAATCCACATGTTGATTTATTATGAAAAAGGGGTAGCATGATGGCTCCCGATATAAATTGTTGACTTGCGTTATTGTGGATTTTCTTTTGAAATGATCTGAGCTAAGTCTGGGAGTAGTCTTTAGCATCGAGTGGGAGGTATAGTTATGATTGGTACTCCCCTAGAACTACGGTCCCCCATAGGATATGAGCCTAAGGCTGATTGATATAGTGATCACTAATGAACAAAAGATTAAGGTCCTACTCTGATGGCAAGCATAGGTGTAACACCCCGATTCGCTAAACCGGAATGCTACATGGTGCTCATGATCCCGAGGGACCATAAGCTAACCCATGACTGATATCTGTACCTGTATACTGCAAATCATGATATAATAATATGGAATACATAAAATGGTAAGTACATAAGGTTCAACTGAATAAAACCATGTGGGTGAAAATACCCAAAACAACTCAATCTGAAAGCTAAGTCTGAACATAAATCTGAACATAAATTTGAAAGCCTCTAAACTATCTGAATAAAGAGTTGAAGGAACATGTCTCCAACTAACTCCGTAAAACTGAACTAAGGAAATAAATAAATATATCAAATCATATTGTCCTCGAATCAATGAGGACTCACTGTGTCTCTGCGACTGGAATGCTACCGCTACTGCTGGGCTAGAGCTCGTGTCTCGGAACCTATGGTGTAACATGAAAAGAAAGAACCATAGCGCAAATGCGTTAGTACAACTAGAGTACTGAGTATACGAGGAAGGTAGGCTGAACATAAAGAGTTTCATGCATGAACAACACTGACTGACTAATATGAATGTGGGAGTCCAAACACACATTTATAGAAACTGGGACCATGAATACGTGATAGCATGACCTGTAAGCTAATATATGGTTTACTGATAACTTTCATGACTGATACTGCAACTGATAACATGGACGACCGTATCTGATAGTCCTGTATATACTGAAATCTGAAGAATGCCCTGAGTTCTTTTACTGAGACTAATACTGAAACTGTGGGAGGTAGTGTTTAACCGACATGCCCCATGTATGCCGTTATGGCTAAGCTGGGGTCCAATCTATGCCCTGACTGGAGGGGTGTCAATACCGTGTCATGGATAAGGACAGCTTGTGAGTGACCCTTATCTGGCAGGTACTCAATGAGAACGGTGGGAACCCTAAACTGACGGGTTAAGCCACCTCATCAACCCTAATCTAACGGGTTAAGATGTCTCAACCTCCGCTGGCTACGTAGTTCTGGAACACAAGGATGATACTAAGAATCACACCCTGAACTGGTGGGTGAGTTCCCATCCTTTGGTTCACTCGGTGCTAACCTCTACTCCCATCTGGAGGGATTGGACATGAATAACTGACTATATGACTTAATCTTACTAAATCCATTGATTGGCGGAATGTTACTGATATCTGACAACTGGCTGAGATCTGAGGTTTTCCTGAGTTACATGACTGACTGAAGTCTATGGAATCATAGATTGAGTTCGAATATCGTGAAACATGACATGGTTCTAGGCACACAACTATAGTTTTTGGGTACGAATACCCCCAAGACTCGATAGGAGGAAACTGACACACATGACATGACTTGATCACGAGATTTGAGTCCATAATTCACCATATCATAAGTAAGGATTTCATAATAAGAATGATTCTCAACAAACTATCACATGATCGGGAATGCACACAATATGTATATACTTCCATGGATTCAATAACATAGTTGTTATATATCATGAGCATCTCATATAACATCTTCAATTCAAGACAATAGCATTGGGATCACGTTGAACATAAACTTAGAGCATGGAATAGTCATTTAGGGCTTATTATGTCATGAAACCAAGATTTCTATTCCCTTAGGTATTTTCACAAACACCTTACATGCACATCTGAGGCATAGGTGGATTCATCAAGATTTCAAACATTCAACCACCAATTTTACATGTTTATACGTTAAATACCATCATATCCTCACACAAAACATACAAAGATCCCATCTTAGGCATCATCAAACTCCAACAACATGAACATCAACCACCAACAACATAAACATTATAATACATAATTTAGAAAATGGTTCTTAAGCTTCATGGACGAAAGGAGTCCATGAATCAACTCACGCATACCTTAGAAGGAAGATTCTTGATGATTGACGGAGGAATTTCCTTGAAATCGGATCTTCAAGCTTAATTATGGAACCCTAGTTGTTTTTCTCTTTTAGTTCTCTTGGATGATGAGATTTGAGATGATAATAGGGTTGTAATATGTTTAGAAGCTATATATTTCGTAGGGTTAAGTTTAGGGACGTGTAAGGAGTGTTAAAAGACTTAATTACCCTTAAAATAACTCAAAACAGAGTGTTTTTGGCACCTGGAACTGACTTAGGCGGCGCCCAAGTAATTGCCCAAGCTAAGTTGGGCGGCGCCTAACCAATCGCCTATCCTTACTATCTCTCACGAAAATGGGGATAACTTTTTGCTCTGGTATTGGATTAAGGAAAAATTGGTATCACTGGAAAGATAATTCGATTCTCTACAATTTTATGGGTCTAAATCATATAAAATACTACATTAACATCGAGTTATACTCATTAAAATATGAACCTTAAAAAATCAAACACTAAAACTTGATGGATTCAAAAACTCTTAGCTTGCATCATTCTAAGCAACTCATATGAGCATGCTTAAGACATCACAAGCTATCTTATCGCTAGGATATTCATTGCATGTCAAGCACTAAAATGCTACTCACAAGATAGGAGGTTTCATACGTAGGAAAACTTATTTACTTCCTAGCTTGGAAACATACGGGGTATTACAATAGGACAGCTCTCCCTAATGTGGGTTGGACGTTGGACTCCATATAGCTCACATGGTTTATGTCGGTTGTAAGAGACTCCCAGTGTGTGTGTGTATTCTTATGATTGAGATGAAAAATGTAATAGTTTGAAAGTGTGAGTTGAGAAAGTTATCGTTTCTGAAGAATTTGATGGATATTTCTATATCTTAAAGAGAATTGTTATGAAAGCTACATTTATGATGACTTAAAAATGATTATGAAAGTGATTGGGATTTACTATGATGACTCACATATTTTCACCCGATGTGTTTTACTCTATGGTGATTATGATGATTTTATTTCGAGCTATGTGAGTCTCTTATTACATCATGCATATTTTCCTATGAATATTTGTGATATAGGACTTTTATGAAAAAATGCATACACCCCCATATACTCAGTCCATATTCTATTGTACTGACCCATGTATTCGTATGTGGGCTACATTTTCCCTATAATATAGGTTCAGGTGCTCATTCCCAGGCTTGACGTGATTCTCCGAGCACATTGGTCTATATTTTCTGTAGTGGTGAGTCCTCATGGTTCGAGGACTGGTTATTTCAGATTTCACTCTTTTATTTTGTGTTATCATTTTATTCCCTGATGTTAGGGTCAGTTGGGGTCTGTCCCAATGGCTCAGTATTATATAGTTTAGTAGAGGCTTGTCAGACTAGATGGTTAGATTGATCAGTCTTGTGGAGAGGTCGTATTTTGTTACTTTCCGCATCTCTTTCATTTAAAATTATGATATTATGGAGAATATCTTGATGTTTGATTATAGTAATCCTATTGATGAGTGTTGAATGGTATGAAAACGGCTCAAAGTATTAGCTTAGGGCTACTTGTAGCCTTAAGCACAGTGTAACACTTCGGGGCCCATTTTCGGGGTGTTACATACATTGTCTAATAATGTAGGTTCAGGTGCTCCGTTCCAGCCTCGCCAGTGATCCCCGAGTGCCTTTATCTACATCTCCATAGTGTTCAGTGTCACGACCCGAACCGAGGCCCTGGCCGTGACGAGTATCTCGAACCATAAAGGCCCGAAACATCCCTATCTGTCTGGTAGTCATGCACATAATTCATATGATAAAAAAAATATGAAAGATACACAATATAACGGAAACATGGTCAAGAATCATATGAAAACAAAAATGGGGAATAGTGTCCCACAATCTAAATCAACATCTCTAAAACCGTCTGTGAAATTTCTACTACATGACAGAAACAATGTCAATCTGAAAATTGGGACAAGGCCCCCAGCAGACCCAAAAGTAATAAATGATAAATGAAATATCAGACGTCAGGTCTTCCGAAATATAGAAGGCTCACCACTTGATTCTGTGATCTGTCGGAAGAAATTTACTAGTTAGCTGGACCCCTAGACTGTACCTCCGCACCTGGGAGGGAAGGGGGTCAGTACAAAAGTACTGGTACGCAGAGAAATCAAAACAGAAGTATAATATTTTTACACAATAAAGGTGAGAGCCATTATAAAGCAGTTTCATATCAAATCATTTGAAAACACATGGGCATAATGTAATTATTTTCAATAACAATGAAATGCAATTGAGCTAGGTGGAATACCCTACATAATTTACAGCAACTGTCAATCCTTAGTTGCCACCGAAATTAGAGTATAAGTGAGGGAGAGACACACAAAACCACGAAGCATGGTGTCTCGACCCAATGGTAGTGCCCAAGATCACTTAGCCCGGGCTCCTACCTATAATCCCAATTTGGGAATGACATACAGTCAAGTACTCAAGATCACTTAGCCTGGTACCAAATTCCCGTGTCGACAAACACGATTTCCAGCGATGAGCCCTTACAGTCAAACACCTTCTTCGGGCATCCACCTATCTTATGTAAAAACCAATGCATTCAAATTTTGTGCAAATCAATCACATGTCATAATCTATAGGGTATCGTCATACCCGACTTGCAAGCCATCAATATCATATCATTCTTCTCATTCAACCATTGTATTCAACATGAATAACCTTCTCGTTTTAAAGTCAAAATCATATCAATTCTTAAAATATTTCATGTCATGCTCTTCAAGATGTTTTCAAACAATTTACATCATATGAACATTTAAAACAAATTCATATCAAGAGAGGAAATTTCATATCATTCATGCTCTCAAGTTAACATCTTTTCGGAATATATGCATATACATATATCATATAGCAAATCACTTTGGGAGTAGGCCTAAGGGCCAAATCAATATCATAAAACTTTTAAAAACATAATCATATTCATAATTTTGAAACCCCCCATTTGAAAACATGAATTATTAAAGCCCATGAGATTTTTGAGATAACCCCACGTACCTCTATTTGTGAATATGATAGGTGCTTCTTGAAGCCTACGTTATGGAGATTTCAAATCTTCAATTTGTTTTGAAAACCCATTGTTGAATCTTGAACTACTTGGGTTTTTTATTTTGAAACCCTAGAGAGAGTTATTGAACAATTTTGATGAATGAAGTTGTATTTTGGTGTCTTTGGAAACTGAATTTCGTGTTTAAGGCTAAGTAAGGGTGGAAAAAGACCATTTTGCCCCAAAAACGAAGTGTCTAAGTCACTTGAAAACTTTACATAGGCGTTGCCTATGCTATCGTCTATGTTTACGTAGACGCCGTCTATTCCATCGCCTATGTTTACATAGGCTCCGCCTATTTCATCGCCTATGTTTAGCAAAATTGGTATCGTTGGAAAGCTAAATCATAGACCTATCATTTGACACATAGTATGATCTCTAATTTGACATATTTAGAGAGTTATGGTCGATGGTAGCTGACACAAATTACAACGTCCACTAAAACTTAATCGATCGAAATAGTTTCAACTCGTCCTTGAGTTGAAGGACCTCTATGGTCTAAATTCAAGCTTGGATGGATTCAAATACTTCGCAAATAATTAACATGCCATATTGGCATAGGATTTGTGGATTTGGGATTATCAATGCATCGAAATCATGGTTTTTATTCTAGCCCGAAATGCGGGGTAGGATCATTCGTCCTCGAATGATGGGTAGGAACATATTGAAGCTTAGAGGTATGGAATAACGCGGACATGACACGTCCTCTAATAAAGAATACACTGATCTGAAACATGACCATATGGCTGGAACTACTGATGTTCGGAATTCTTGTACCGGACATGCATAGCTGATACATACACGACTGAAGCTACTCATAAGCTGAATTTTCATAATGAACATGCATACCTGATGCATGGATTTGTTACTGAGTTGTTCTTATGAATGCAGAACTAAATACACTGCTAAGCTAAACTTTTTCTATTGGACATACATTTCTAATACATGCATATCTGACTGAACTGATGTATGAACGTATGACTGAATACGCAATGATAACTAGTGCGGAGTTTGTAATAAGAACCTATGCATGCAGCTGAATAGAGTATCTCCCCTTTGGGAACCTATGTCCCTCTATGAATTCTCAATTCACTAAGATACTCGAAAAACTGAGGCGATGCGCAAGGCACCTACGAATTGAATCATAACTGAATATCTGAAATCTAAATTTAATGCATAATGCATGAACTGGGCTATACTCGTAACTACTTGTATACTCTATCTTGGACTAGTAGCATGTATGAGATTTCGAATAGCATGAATAAGTGCAAAGAAGAGAAAACAAGTCATATGAATTTGACTGCTAAGCTAACTTACTGACTATACAGACTGAATTATGCTGGACCTTCATACTTAACTGGAGTATTCTCTTCAACTCTCTCTCTAAGGAAGTTCTAGAAGTAATAGGGAGCCACGAATCTTGGGTATGGATTACACAAGACACCCACTAAGGAATCATCACAATGACACCACTCTGTAGTCTGGAATATAGACATATAACTCCTAAATTAGGATAGAATTACCAGACCTTTGGTAATACAACTTCTTACTTTCAAGCTTAGCACACTTCTCGAATATCCCTTAACTATACTATTCCCTATAAATATCATATTCATTCAACTCAGCTTAAAATTGTCATATGAGCATTGACAAATCTTTCTACTAATGTCGGAAATAACTTAATCCCTTCGCCGTGATCAAGCCTAACTCTAAGTCACAAAACAATACAACATGCCAGACCACGCTATTATTCTAAACCATATGATGCCACCTTCTATATCTCCTTTAAAGATCACATCCTAAGTATAACAAGCCTTACCACTTCAATGACTACTCTGAACTCTTAATATGAAGTCGCTAATGGATATTGCGACCTTCCACTACAATCCCAAAATGTCATTCAAGCCTAATTTATAACCACATGTTAACTTCAAGGCAACCACCCATAAATACATACTTCACATAGTTTCTAAACTATTGTCAATATAACTCCCACGCGCTACCCTAAGACATACGCACACAAACTTTTCCACTAACCATCACATGTATCAAGAACTTGACCCCGAATCTTACTTCATACTTATGGCCTTATCTAAACAAGCATACTATGATCTTCCATCAACAAGAACATTTAGATCATCATCACTATCATTGCATAGGAAGGGTTACGAAAAGGTTAAAACATAAAACCCTCTAGCGTGAAAAGATCTTTATACGAGACTGAGCACACTATAAAGAGTGAGTACATGCGTTATGAGTTGTATAACCTCAACTAGAGTTCATAACATAAGGAATGTGATTCTAACTACTTGAATGAACCATAACTCACTATATTGGAACTGAAAGAGTACGTGACTCTCTATCATATACCGGAATCATAAACTATGATCACGAAACTGAATCGTAAGGCATGAGTAAGCATCCGGATAACTAAAAAAAAATACTGAGGTAGGAATGGGTTGAGATCTACCCTCACTTTTTGATGTTCTAAATCATAGTGCATCACTACTAGAATTTGAGAGCCTTACTTGGTCATTCGTTCTATCATCTCCACCTCAGCTTCACGTTATCATCTAGAGTTTGGGAGATCCTTTACCAAATTCTAACTGAACTACACTTACTGCACTCTAGGGTATGGAAAAAATGACAATGCATGCATATCATAGAACTTAACCCGAATGACTACCTTCTGGGATACACTCTATCTTTTCATAGCCACCAATAGTCATAGTAGAATGCTTGCACACTTATTTCTATAGGTTCAACCTTCAAAAATCAAACTTAGATTCGAACTCTTAACATGGATATCACCAAGCCTTTGATGAACCATATCACTTTTGACACAGCCTACCACTATTGCGACTCCAAATTTATATCCCTCTACTATGTGAATTAAGATCACATCTAAAGGCTCAACACTATCCATCAAGGCTCCTTAACTTGGCTATCTAGAACATCATAGACCATCTAACTAGTCTTTTTCCAACTAGCAACTCAACGGTACCACTAGTCACACGCAATATGTAATAGTCTTAGAGAAATACCACAACTCCATATCGCGTTGGGCATATTTACCCACCATACCTACAACATTATACTTCATTATGCATCAACTTAAACTTAAGCCATTTCATACACCGTTCAAGCTATTAGATCACTTCCATTACCATATAACTAGTATCATTAACCAAGAAATCATCACATCCACCTTCATGGACATCAACTATTCAAACTTAATATCTAGTACTATTGCATGATTTACAACCCAACCTTAAACAAAATTTTCACTTGGAAACTATAAATAAACATCACAAAACACTAGTGCACTAGAACTTCATAACCACAATAATCGATCATGACCTAACGGTTTTCCTTATCATAATTCGTTAGCATGTACTATTTCAGCACCTCAAGCCTACAAATTTAATCCCACAAAACATGTATCATCAAACTCTTTCCACTATTTACCACCACACCATTTAAATTCAAGCCTATAGTTTAGTATCAATAATTTACCACCAATGTAGAATGCAACATAATATAAATATACTAATCCATCAAATTGGGACATTCTATCCAAATATCTCAAAAATCTACTACATATCTTCTCACAAGTAGCACTAGTTTACAACTACCAATGAAAAGAGGGTCAAGGGGGTTACAACCTCATAATAGACATGGTCAACCTTATCCTTATATTATAACCCCGTACAATCGTATCTACTTATACTGCTTTCTCATATCACAATTATTTACCCAAGCGTACATTTACAGTACCTTCAAATTTCTCAAACAACCGTGAGTCTATAATCATAACTTACTCGCTAATATAGCCATTTTCACATTCAAGTAACCAACAAATCACCCTGACCAACAACTCCTTCTCTACCTTCTACCAATAACACACAAGGACGAATCACTTCATTACCAACTCTATCTCATGCAAAAGGATTCAGCTATACATATATTCAACCAATGAAAGAAAAACAATATGGACAACAAGTTGTTAGTGAATCGAAACATGCCTCACACAGCTTCACTAGACTTTGGTTTTGTATTTTGAACAAGAAAATGAGATGGATGACAAGGCAACTATGCTAGTGAATCGAAAGAGCCCCACACGGCTTCACTAGACTTTAAATTTTTTTTTTCAAAAACACCATGATAACAAGATTACATATTACAAGGGATAGAAAATTGACACAAAATATTTAATGGTCTAAGAATATACATATTATTCTGTATAAATAAAAATCTGAGTAAAACACTTCCTCCATGGACTACCATACCATCCACACACGCTGCTAGCTACCATATTAGTTTATCACTATAAAGGGGTAAATCATCCTCAAACATCGGTTATTCAACTGAAATATTCATTTACACAAAATCACCCTCACTCTGGCTTCTAACTTTGTGACTTCACATCACCAACTTCTTGGTCCAATATCACTACCAATAGGTCATGAAAACAACACTTTAACTTATCCTACTATTCGGGTAAAAATACAGTTCCAACATTCTGCTACACATTATTACCTCTAAAGTGTGACACTGGCAACATAAGTTCTAAAAAGAACTGGATACACTTAATACTGCAGGCTGAAAAGTACGATTTCATCAAAACCAAGGTTCACACTAGAACCAACACACTCTGAAGAACTAACGGACTCTTCTCAAGTCCTTGCAAAAATCTTATATGATTCGATTAGAACGAATCATACCATTTAGACTCTAAACTTCTATACTTAAATTGGCCCAATGATGAGACATGTTTGAGAATGTCCGAGTAAGAAAAGAATTAGGATGACCTTTACTTTCGTATGGACGTCACCATAGCACGAATAAGAGTATGAAGAAGGAATATTCTGACTCTATTGCACGAACTAGAACATGAAGAAAAAGAGACATTCCTAAATGCCTTGTAGCCTCCTGCTTATAAGTGTGACGCACTACATACCCATAAACAAGAATCTATCCTACGCAATTGTACAGACACCCTAGGACCATGAAATATGCTCTGATACCAAGTTTGTCAAGACTCGAACTGGGGCCCTGGCAGTGACGAGTATCCCAAACCATAAAGGCCCGAAACACCGCTATCTGTCTGGTAGTCATGCAAATAATTCATATGATAAAAAATGGCGGAAGATAAACAATATAACAAAAAAATGGAAAAGAATTATATGAAAACAAAATTGGAAAATAGTGACCCACAATCTAAATCAACATCTATAAAACCGTCTGCGAAATCTCTACTACATGACTGAAACAATGTCTATCTAAAAATTGGGACAAGGCCCCCAGCAGACCCAAAACTAATAAATGATAAATGAAATAGCAGACGTCAGGCCTTATGAAATATAGAAGGCTCACCACTTGATTCTCCGATTTATCAGAAGAAATTTACTGGTTATCTAGACCCCTAAACTGTGTCTCCGAATCTGGGAAGGAATGGGGTCAATACAAAAGTACTGGTACGCAGAGAAATCAAAATAGAAGTATAATATTTTTACACAATATAGGTGAGAGTCATTATAAAGCAGTTTCATATCAAATCATTTGAAAACACATGGACATAATGTAATTATTTTCAATAACAATGAAATGCAACTGAGCTAGGTGGAATACCTTACATAATTTACACCAACTATCAATCCTTGGTTGCCACCGAGATTAGAGTATAAGTGAGGGAGAGACACACAAGACCGCGAAGCATAGTGTCTTGACCCAATGGTAGTGCCTAAGATCACATAGCCCGGGCTCCTACCTATAATCCAAATTTGGGAATGACATAAAGTCAAGTACTCAAGATCACTTATCCTGGTACCAAATTCCCGTGTCGACAAACACGATTTCCAGCGATGAGCCCTTACACTCAAATGCCTTCTTCGGGCATCCACCAATCTCATGTAAAAATCAATACATTCAAATTTTATTCAAATCAATCATATGTCATACTCTATAGGGTATCGTCATACCCGACTTGCAAGCCATCAATATCACATCATTCTTCTCATTCAACCATTGTATTCAGCATGAATAACCTTCTGGTTTTAAAATCAAAATCATATCAATTCTCAAAACATTTCATGTCATGCTCTTCAAGATGTTTTCAAACAATTTACATCATATGAAAATTTAAAACAAATTCACATCAAGAGAGGAAATTTCATATCATTCATACTCTCAAGTTAACATCTTTTTGGAATACATGCATATACATATATCATATAGCAAATCACTTTGGGAGTAGGCCTAAGGGCCAAATCAATATCATAAAACTTTTAAAAACATAATCATATTCGTAATTTCAAAACCCCCATTTGAAAACATGAATTTTTAAAGCCCATGAGATTTTTGAGATAACCCCACATACCTCTATATGCGAATATGATAGGTGCTTCTTGAAGCCTACGTTCCGGAGATTCCAAATGTTTAATTTGTTTTGAAAACCCATGGTTGAATCTTGAGTTACTTGGGTTTTTTATTTTGAAACCCTAGAGAGATTTCTTGAACAATTTTGATGAATGAAGGTGTATTTTAGAGTCTTTGAGAACTGAATTTCGTGTTTAGGGCTAAGTAAGGTTGGAAAATGACCATTTTTCCCCCAAAACAGAGTGTTTAAGTCACTTGAAAACTTTACATAGGCACTGCCTAATAGGCACTGCCTATGCTATCGCCTATGTTTACATAGGCACCGCCTATGCTATCGCCTATGTTTACATAGGCGCCGCCTACTACTTTGAAAGGCCATAAATTCTTGCTCGGGTGCCAAATTTTAGTGAAATTGGTATTGTTGAAAAGCTAACTCAAAGACCTATCATTTGACACATAATAGGATCACTAATTTAACATATATAGAGAGTTACGATCGATAGTAGATGACACAAATTACGTCCACTAAAACTTAATCGATCGAAATAGTTTCAACTCGTCCTTGAGTTGAAGGACCTCTATGGTTTAAATTCAAGCTTGGATGGATTCACATACTATGTAAATAATTAACATGCCATATTGGAATAGGATCTATGGATTCGGGATTATCAACGTATCTAAATCATGGTTTTTATTCTAGCCCAAAATGTGGGGTGTTACAGTGAGTCCCCATGGTTCGAGGTCCGATTATCTTCATATATTCAGTTTATCTAGTAGTTTTCATTTCTTTTCAGTTGAGTATGATTCACTTGGGGACCTGTCCCAATGGCTCTGTAGTTCTTGAGGAGTAGTGGCTTTGTCAGACTAGTTGTCAGATTGTTAGTATGTCGAGATTTCCAGTATTATTGTTGTTCGAACAAAGTATTTTCACAGTATTTCTTATAATTTGATATAACAGTTTCTGTGATTTCTCTATTTCATCTCTAAGCAAGTTATTATTTGAAGTAGAAGGCCCAAAGGGTTAACTTGGGGCTACTTGTAGCCTTAAGCATCGTGTGACGCTTCGGGATCCATTTTCGGGGCGTTACATATGGTGAGAAGTCTTTTAATAATTAGCTAAATTTGACAGATTTGACCAAATAGTTTAATCAATAGGATTGAACGTTTGAAAATTACCTATGTGAGAGAGAAGTGAAAGTCATTTCAAGGAGAATGTTAGTAAAGGCCTATTGTCTAAGCTCTCATGAAACTGGGACATGTTAATGGATGAAACGAACAAAACCGTGAGAACCATAAATGATAAAAGGCTGGTTGTGTGACATGTGTTGTCTAGGTGTACATTAAAGCTCAACGGTTCAAAGATACCAAATCTACCAATTGACTGAGTGCATCCGATGCATGTTCACTACAGAAAGTTCAAAGGAAAACCCACTTATCCAGATGTAATTAGTCTTTTCTTGATGATCACATACTTGTCCGTAAAGTTTTACAAAGAATAGTCATTACCTATTCATGTGGGGGATTGTTAGGTTAATTGGTGTGAATGAAAAATGGAGAGACACAACCCTTCGAGGAAAAGACACACTGTTTCGAAAAATGGGTGATTGTTCAGTCAGATGTGACTATTCAGAAAATACATGTTATTTTGGAATGGACATACATGACTTTTTCGAAAAGATACACCCTTCCATGAATCATTGCTTCCTTTTTGAAGGGGCATTTGATAGCTATAAATTCCTGAACTTTTTTCTCAAGTAGTATGAAAAATTTCTGGATAAGAAAAAATTCTCTTGTTTTTAAAAATCTCTGTGTGATCATCTCCCATTGAGTGAGTTCGAAGAAAACATGAAATTTTGAGGTACCACTATATTCTAGTTGTGAAGCCATTTTATCCTGGGAGGAAAATTCCGTAACCTCGGGTACTTGAGAGAAATTATTTCCTCAAGGACACTCCGTGAATTCGGAGGACTTGGCTTATTCTGCTTCATCTCTTTTCTTTAAAATACTGATTAACACACTTCTATTGAAATGTCATTTTTGATCTTGTGTTGAAGGTATTAAAAACTTCATAAGTGTTCTTGATATGATCTTGAACTTGTGTTGAAGTTGTTTTGTCAAAATACAGATTGCGTACCCAAAACAACAAAATTTTCAAGTTTTGAAGAGATGTATGATTTGCAAATATATGGATGTGAGTGATGGAGTTAAAGGGTCGTTTTTGTTTTCAAATACCTAAGTTTATGCTAGATCACATCAATAAGAAGGTTTTGGTCTCCTCATGTAAGGGCACTTCTGCCAAAACAGTGTTCATGACAAAAACTACTACATGCCTGCATCATTGTACCAAGAAAATTTTGGATAAAAAATTGCTATATTTTGGATACTCTGCTAAACTAAGATGATGAATAACCATGCATATTTAGATATGAAATATTAGTATACTTTGGAAGGCCATCAAACTCTAATTAAGTAGCTTGAATGCTTTGTACAGTATGCTGGCAACTTCAAAGACAAAAAAATATAACAACCTTTTTGGCAGTAAGAAAATCCAATTTACCAGTTGAGAAGAGATGCTAGCTACACTAACTAATTAATACGCCCATTGTTTAAATAAAACAGTATGTATGCAACTTCTGCAGTTCTGCTATGCAGGGGCGGTTTAAGCATATTCATGGTCTAAGGCTAAAATTAAACGGAGGCCTTAAAAATTTAAGAAAAATAATTTTCTTTTAATGAACTCTATTTTAAAAATTATATAATCGATTTTTTCTAATTATTATTTTTTAAGTAATAATATAATCAATGCATTTAATATTTCTTGAGACATAGTACTCTAGATATATGAACTCTTCTAATAATTCTTTCTGTTTATATAAATATATTATTTATAAAATTTTTTTTTAAAAACTTAGATATTATTATTATAAAATATGAGGCCCCTCAAATTTGGGGGGTCTGAGGCGTCCGTCTATTTTTTTTTTACAAGGTAAAGCCGCCCTGCTGCTATGATGTGCCTGAGAAGTAACACAGTACGTGGTAAAAGTTCTAAAGCAATCATGGTTAAATTGTTGGAACTGTATTCTTCAAGTTTTAATTGTTTATTTGAAAAAGGAAGTTCGTGACTAATAAGTTACCAAAATTTTAGAAATGTACCTCTGCCATCATGCAACTCAAACTTCAAAAGATAACTGCAATTGCATAAACATTTAAAACTGACCCCATTAATTAAAAATATAACTGCAATAACACAAAAAATAAATCAATTCAAAAAAAAAATTGATTAATTTAACCACCTAAGAGATAATAACTGATAAGGCAGTTGATATTAAAAAATGATTAAAAAATGTGAAGTAAAACATTCAATATTCATTTAAAATAAATAAAAATAAAGGGAACAAAACTGATTTTGTAGTTGCTATAATGAAGTAAAACATCGTGATTTACTTTGTGGATATTTTATTGTGTAGTCATGTGATTTGTTTAGAGTTTTTGAATTTAAAGAGTTATGTGAATTAACATTTTCTTTAGTTTTGATTTTGAGTGACTTAAAATTCATTTTTAAATTTTAAAAAGAAATTCTAATGTGACGACACTTGTAATCCTAACATGCTTATTATGTCTTTCGTATTATATATAGATCGAAGATTATCTTTTGAAAAAACACTCGTAAGTGTAATGTTCCAATTCTTTTGGAGTGTCGTCTGTAGGTTCACTATTTTCTATTTTATTTCTTAAAATGTTATATCAAAATCTAACTTCTAACCTGTTTAAATTGGTTTCGAGTAATATATATCATACTATTTTGAGTTTATAGCACAATTAAAAAGGGTCACGATAATGTAAATATGTTGTAGTTGTATCATCATCTAAACACTGATGGATACAAGGATGGTATTAAAGTTAAATATCATCGTGTATAATCAATAATACACACGAGACATAAACGATCTCAAATAGAATAGTATTTTGTGTAATTCTCCTTTTAAGAATCACGTGAGAAAGACATTACACATGGTATGTTAGAGGGGGATACCACATGTACATAAATAGAACATACACAGGGGTAAATTGAGTTGGTCCGCTTAAGCCATTCAAAATTTAATGGATTGAGTTCAAGATAATTTGTTATTGGGTAAATTTCAATCCATTAAGTCCCAAGCTATTTTCAAATGGAAAAATTACCTAAATGGACAACTTAAGTTTCGAAACTACTAAAAATTTCTCCACTTCTAAAATATTACTTAAATCCTAACATTTACAACTTTTTGGTAAAGTTGAGATACTAGTTAAAACCTATTCAGAAGTCGTTACTTTAACAAAAATTAACTCATTTTCTCCTCTTAGTACGTCTTAATTCCAGCAGTAGTTTCTTTTCAATTTCTCCCTCTAATTCAAAACTTTGAATTAAAGTAAAGTTCCCCCCTAAAATCAACTTCAATTTCTTCTAATCTTATTTTACGTTTTTTTTTAAAAATTTGCGCTTGGATTTACAAAGTGATTTTTCAGTATTTTTGTTGTACAATTTTTTTTATCATCAATATTTTAGGGTACATTATTTTTTCATTAACATTATGAATAGAGATTTGGGACCATCTTTTCTCCTTGGATTTTCTCAATTGGAAACTATCAAATAATATGAAGACGTTGTAAACTTCGTTCTTGATAGTTTTAACTATGAATCTGTTGGTTTTGATGAAAATATATCCAAGCGTAGAAACGATCCACACACTATGAAGAAATTGTGGCACAAGAATATTAAGAAGGATAAGGAAAAAAAAATTCATGGTTCTAAGAAAAGAGGATCTAGCAGTTCTGCAAGTAAAGTTCTCACCAAGAGAAGATTTGTAGAAGTTATTTCTAGAGAAGAGCTTCCTAAGGTAATTGCATGTTTAAATCTGTTGAATAGTAGACCGAGATACATTTTTTACTTGCATGATACATTTTAATATTTATTGTCTATATGTTTCTTTGATTACGATTTGATATGTATCTTGTGTTTTTTATGTGTTATTGAAATTTAACATAACAAAAGATACAAGTTTATTAGTCTATAGATACATATTGTGTTAACTTATATTTGTGAGTTAGCGTTAATGCATTGATATGTATCTACTTTTGTTTTAATTTTATTGAAAGATGTATTGCAAAAGATACTTGTTATTTCTTCTATATATATATATTTTACTATCTTGTATATATGGTTAAATGAGTATGCATTTTAATGTATCTAATGTTTTATTAGCTTTATTGAAATAAGCAAATGAAAGATATATGATTTTTGAAGATATATTTTGTATTATCTTGTATCAATTGTATGATGTTCTTACAGTTTTTTTATATATATTGTACTATCTTATAGTAGATTTGTTGCATCTCATGTTATTATATTATTTTTTATTTTTAGGGATTGAGTTACGTTATAAAGGAAATTTCACCTCATCCTCTTAGATTGAGAAGTTCATGTAATTTAAAATTTAAGGATGATATTAAAGAAGTCGTCGGCCAAAAAGTTTTAGGCTTATTTGAAAACACTATTTTTTGAATGTTGTCTCAACATCCCTCTTTCAAATTATATTGGATAAATAATAAAATATCATTTTATGCTTGAGATCGAGCAATCAAATCAAGAAGAGATACATGCGTTTGTCAAAGGCAATATTCTTAGATTTTTTATCTATGAATTTGCCTTGAAATTGGCTTGAACTGTTTTGATAATGTTGAAGATTTCAAATATGATGATTCTTCTTCGAGTCTGTTTATGAAAAGGTATTTTCCCCAATCAATGAATGGAGTTGATAAGGAGACATTGGTGGAACGCTTTTTGAAGGAAAATTTTGAAATCATAGAGGATGACCTACAGATGGCAAACCTATACTTCATCCACACATTCATCTACTCACAGCTGAATGCTTCTCCCATTTTATTTTTTGATTTCAAAATGGTTGAAGATGGAAAATATGAATTCTTTCCTTGGGGTAAAGTTTCTTTATCCAGTTTGATGGCTTAACTTAGGTAATAACTTTTTGTGGAGAAGCAATTTTATAGGTTGGGTGGCATCCATTGGGTTCTAAATGTGTGGATGTTTGAACTCTCTTCAAATGTTAAGACCAAAGTTGTTGTGAAGGAGGGTAATAATATACCTCCTATATTGAATTGGAGGATTTTTTCAGTCCAGCCTCAGTATAATTAGTTTATGATCGAAATATTTAGCAAAGTAAGATACTGATTGAATTTTTTCATATATTGTGTTATATTATTTTTAGTTTTAATCATAATTATTTTTAATGGATAAAATTTTTGTAAATAGTGTTCATATTCCAACATTGTTTCTACTGTGGAGGAGTTGGAAAATTTTGATTTGTCGCCAACTAGGTTTGCATTTGATCACCCTGGTACATCTTTGATGCCATCATCAACTGAAAATCCAGACCAGAGGAGTTACAAATTCAATTTACTCTAAATTTTCATAGATCATGACAGTTTTGATGACTTTAGTATGATGCCTCCATAATTTTTAATGAGGGAGTTGATACACGTATCTGGTACAGTATCTGCACCTCTGTCAAAGAGTGAAAAAGATGTTCCTGTAGGAAGAAGATCAGAAAGTAAAGAACAAAGGCAGAGTCGGGACTCAAAAGAAAAACAGATGGCAGGTATTTTTCATATCAACACCTGTTATATTTTTTCTCATAATGAAAATATTTCTATATTGTATTTTTTCATGCTTAGCAAATACTGATGAATTCAATAGATACAGAATAAAAGAGTAAGGAGGCTGATGATTCTACGTGCATAAATAGGAAAGAGATTTTGATTAAAGCGGACTTAGATTCGTTAGAGTCCGAAATAAAGACATATGTGAAGGCATACATAAGGATCTATATTTTTAGGCCATATAAATTTTTAGTTTGTATACATTTTAACTAATAAACTATGCATATTTATTAGATTGATAAGAAATTCAATGATTTGGAGCTTGTGATGAATGATAGATTCTCTGAAGTTTTAAAGTCATTGCAGTCAAAAAAATGAGACTCTGGAGAAGGTAACATACTTTAAAAACAACACACATTTATGAACGACTATATTGAATTTATTCTTGCTACTCATCCATATGTTGCAGGAAAACGTTGCAAAACAAAGCCTGAAAGAAGGTCAACATTTAGATGGTGTTGTTGATTTTGAAGGCCATAGTAATCCCACCAGTCCATATTTTGTCTCAAAAACACAGAGGAAATAGAGATGGTCATGGATACATATTTACTATTTTATATCTTATATAATGTTTATATATCTCAATATTTACTGACTTTACATAAGTATTAATTATATCATTTCTTATATTTTTAACTAAGGTTGTATTGATTATTCTTATTCACTGATAAAAAATCTGCAGAAAAATATTCTAAAGCAAAGCCGGTAAGACGGTGATCCTTCAGATGATGTTGTTGATGTTGCAGGACCTACTAGTGCAGACAGTCCAATGAAAGAAACAGACAAAGCAGTTGAAATGAAGGAGGATAAAGTCAACCAAGCACCATCACCTTTCAAAAATGGTGAACAACATGAAAAAGTAATTAACATTTATTATGTGTTTTGTAATTAACATGACTTTTTTTTGCATGTTTGAAACGATAAAATGTAAACTAAGACATGCATGTAATAGGTTTATGCTTGTTTTATGCTATTCAATAAAAGATAAATATTTTTAATCTTTGTATCTAACTTAATATTTACGTATCTAGTACAGTTTAAGTAATTTAGTAGTAACAATCTAATTCAGTAAAAAAAATATAGAAAATATGTAATTGCTATTTTATAATTTAAAATAAAATTGTTGTTACTGTTCCAAATCATACGCAAGGAGATGGAATTGAGAAACTGAGTGACATCGATGTTGAACAAATGAAATCGATTGATACTATTATTTCAGTTCGAGAACATGATATGACATTGACAATTTACAAGCCCTCACCAACAACTCTAGACAAGTATATAATTAGTGACACCACAATTGTGTCTATCATCCCTACATAAAAAAAAAGTCATGTCAGAAGTTAAAAAGACACCTGAACAATGCTAT